>NW_023270374.1:33265765-33533525 GCF_011800145.1 Mirounga leonina | reverse complement strand
TATATATATATATATATATATATATATATATATATATATATATATACCACTTCTTCTTTATCCATTCATCTGTCGATGGACATCTGGGCTCTTTCCACAGTTTGGCTATTGTGGACATTGCTGCTATAAACATCAGGGTGCACATACCCCTTCGGATCCCTACTTTTGTATCTTTGGGGTAAATACCCAGTAGTGCAATTGCTGGATCATAGGGTAGCTCTATTTTCAACTTTTTGAGGAACCTCCATACAGTTTTCCAGAGTGGCTGCACCAGCTTGCATGCGGGAGTGTCAGTCTTTGGTTGGAGTGTTTGGAGATTCTTCCTGACATCGGCGCAGGTGGGGGATTGGCTTACAGGGGGCAAGGCTGAAGGCAGGAGACTAAGTGGAGGCTGCTGTCGTGGTCCGAATAACAGTCTAGGAGCGAAGGGATTCAGGAGCAGGTGAATAGGATCAGCCACTGTATAGGTGCCCTAGGACTGCTACAATAAATGACCACAAACTTGGGGACTCAGAGTAACATACTCAATGTACTAGAGGCCACAGTCTGAAATGAAGGTGTCAACAGAGTCATGATTCTTCTGAAGACTCTAGAGGACTCTCTGTTCCTTGTCTGGTTGTTTCTGGGGGTTGTTGGCACTCTTTGCGGCCATCTCACCCCCGCCTCTGCCTTTCTCTGTGTGTGGTCATGTGTCTATGTCTTTTCCTCTTGGGTTTCTTATAAGGACACTCGTCATTGGAATTAGAACCCACCTGGGTAATTCAGGATAATCTCATTTCAAGATCCTTAAAAGAATCCTATCTGTCAAATCATATTGTAAAGACCTGCTTTCCAAACAAGATCCTATTCATATTTTTTGAGGGATTAGGATGTGGACTTAGCTTTGGGGGAGCATCATTCAACCCACTACACCAACCAAATGGATGGAGCTGCCCCTGCTCTCAGGGCCCCTTTAAGTAGCTGTTGAAGGAGGGCCTGGGCTCTTGCACAAATGTCCTAGCCGACTTGAGTAAACTCATGGCCTGCTGAAATGCCACAGTGTCTCTCTGCAGTGCCTTTCCAGTATCTGATGAGCAGATAATGGCAGACCAACCACCTCTCTGAAAGGAGGCATTGTAAAGACACAGAGAATGGAAGTTCAAGCGGGGAACTCTTTAGAAATAAAGTAGAAATTCAAGTGACTGTTATTTGTGGAGAATCAAATTTTCTCCGACAGTTCTGCAAGTACACTGGAACAGTCTCTTAAGCAAAATGTCTTTTCTAAAGACAGTTCTCCTTCAATTTTACAAACTTTGCCCAGCCTAATGATCAGGTACAATGGAATGAACCACAGTGGTGCTCTATTTTTCTTTTTCTCCTTGTTTGTGCCCAGTTGCTGTTAGTAATGCTGGCAGAACTGTCTCTGGACAAGCAGCACCATTTTTATGTGCTTCCAACCTGGCCACTGCTGACACCCAGGTGAAGCAGCCCCAAGTGCTCCACCACCTGACGTCTCGTTCCTTTTGCAGGGGCTCTCAGAGCACCTGCTCTAAGTAGGGCAGTGTTTTCTGCTGCAGATACAGGGAGAGACTAGATAAGTCCCTGTTCCTGACTTGGAGTCTTGTGGGGAACATGGACATACACACAGCCGTGGCCTGCTGTATGGAAGGCTTTGATAAGACAGCAAGGGCGGCCAAGGAGGGGAGCACGGAGGAGAGATGGAGTTCCACAAAAGCAGAAGTAGAAACACCCAATAAATAGAGGAAATGCTACCAACCTCATTAGATACTGGGTCTGCTACTTAAGACAAGGTACCATTTTCACCTGTCAAACTCGGCAAGATAAAATAAAAATGGGATAATGCTCCACGTTGGCAAGCACCGAGAAGTAGTCTCACGCACTGGTGGTGGGAATGTGAATTGGTACAGGCATTCTGGAAAGCAATTTGATGAGAGGTTCAAAAGACTGGAAAAGGCAAATCTATTCAAGATGTCACTCCTTTTCTGTGACATTCACAGGCTCCTCTTTTCCCCCCACATCCTTTTGGCTGTTTCCATCATGGTGCCTGCCCCATGGGGTTAGAATGATTTGTTCGGGTATTTTTCCGCCCTGCTAGACTGAGACCAGGGTTTCTGTTTCTCTAGTACTTAGTACCATGCTTTTCTGAATACTCCAGCCTTGAAATACCTTTAGGATCAGGTGCCCCCTGAATGATGTGGTCTCTGTGGAATTTTCCTAGATTTATTTTACGGATCAAATTTAGGATTGCTTTGTCAGGCTCCCCCTTCCACTGTCCCCAAAGAAAATTAAATTGGGTATTGCTTGGGATTTCTTCAATGTATAGTTGTATCTAAAGAGAATTAACATCCTTACGATATTAAGTTCTCTTAGCTATGAGCATGATGACCTTCTGTTTGTTTATTGACTCTCGGAGAAGTTGAGTAATATTTTTATAAGTGATGAATCTTTCTGGTTGAGATTATTAGGTTCTTCAGACAGTGATATGCTGGAGTCCGTCTGTACCTGCTCACAAGAGCTGATTATTAAATTTTCAGAACTTCTGGGAGGTGGTTGTGAAACGTAGGCATTCTTAAAACTTACATAAACTTGCAACTGTATATATTATCAGAGGTAATAAATACTCAAAACTCATGACTTCCTAATTGTTCTGTTGCATTTTATTATCATCAGTGCCCTTGAGGTTATTTATGTCTGTGGTATATCTGTAAGCAGGAAATCCTGTGCCACCGTGTACCATTGTGCATCTCTTCCCAGCCCTACGTACAGTGGTACCGTGTTGGGCATTTCTAAACCGCCGTGGTGGGAATATTGAAACTGCAGAAATCAGAAATGCTGTAAATGCTATAAATTAGGGCTTTTCCCCCAGAGAGTGAGTGGAAAATTTACAAGCACACTATTGGTGAGATTGTATCTGTGTGTGTGTGTATGTGTGTGTATACATGTATATATGACAAACGGGATGTCTTCTGCCCTAACTTTATATTTTCTTACTGGTTGATAATGTTATATGAAAAAAACAATGAGTTTATTCATTTAATTTTACACTAGATGTCTTACTGAATTTGAATATAAGTTATAGTCATTTTCCTGTTGATCACCTTGGCTTTCCTAGGTGGGTACAAATCACTTTAAAATAATGATAAACTATTTTATCCAAGAATGGATATTTATTCTAATCCAATATTGTTTGGCATCTATTGGTACACTTGTATGATGTTAAATTTAAAAGGTATTTCTCCTTGAATTAAATATATTATTAATGCTGAAATATCCTTGTATTTCTGGAATGAAATTAGCTCGTGTTGTCTTATTTTTTTCATATGTAATAGGGCTTGGTTTCTTTTTTTTTTTATTTTTATTTATATAGATACTGGCTTATAGGTTTATAATTTTGCAACTTTGGTCAAATCTTGATATCATGATTATGACAGAAACCTTTGAAAAAATGATGGGTGATATGTCTGCTCTTTCAAAATTTATCATTGGTTAAATGTTGCTTAACCTTTGGCTGTGAGATCCAGGTGACAAAGCTTATAAAGCACTTAAAAATGACCTGTTGTGGTTCTTTTGTGGCACAATATTATGAGTTCTTTGTAGGAAAAGAAAGTTTTATACTAGTCATGGCTTCCTTATTTTATTTCTACTATTTTAAATTTTTTTTTAAATTTTTTAATTTTATTTATTTATTTGAGAGAGAGAGAGAGAGAGCATGAGAGGGGGGAGGGTCGGGAGGGTCAGAGGGAGAAGCAGACTCCCTGCCGAGCAGGGAGCCTGATGCGGGACTCGATCCAGGGACTCCAGGATCATGAAGGCAGTCGCTTAACCAACTGAGCCACCCAGGCGCCCTATTTCTACTATTTTAAAATTTTATTTCAATTCCAGCATAGTTAACATAGTGTTATATTTGTTTCAAGCGTACAATATAGCTATTCAACAATTCCATGTATTACTCAGTGCTCATCAAGGTAAGTGTGCTCTTAATCCCCTTCACCTGTTTCATCCATCCTCCCACCCTCCTCCCCATTAGTAACCATCAGTTTGTTTTCTGTGGTTGAGTCTCTTTCTTCATTTGTCATTTTTTCTTTGTTCGTTTTGTTAGATTGCACATATGAGTGAGGTCATATGGTATTTGTCTTTCTCTGATGGACTTATTTCACTTAGCATAATACCCTCCGGCTCCATCCATGTGACTGCAAATGGCAAGATCTCATTCTTTTTTATGACTCAGTAATATTCCATTGTATATATACCACATAGTCTTTATTCATCTGTTGATGGACACTTGAGCTTCCACATCTTGGCAATTGTAAATAATGCTGTTATAAACATAGGGATGTATGTATCCCTTTGAGTTAGTATTTTGTATTCTTTGGTTAATTTGGAAGTTTTCCTCTCTTTCCTACTTTTTTAGAATAGTTTAGGAAGAATAGGTATTTAACTCTTCTTAAAATGTTTGGTAGAATTCCCCTGTGAGGCCATCTGGTCCTGGACTTTGGTTTGTTGGTAGTTTTTTTTTTTTTTTCCTTGGTTTTGTTTGTTTGTTTGTTTTTGGTTACTGATTCAATTTCCTTGCTAGTAATTGGTCTGTTCAAACGTTCTATTTCTTCCTGCTTCAGTTTTGGAAGGTTATATGTTTCTAGGTATTTATTCATTTCTTCTAAGTTATCCAATTTGTTGGCATGTAATTGTTCATAGTATTCTCTTATAATCCTTTATTTCTGTGGTGTTGGTTGTTACTTCTCTTTAATTTGTGATTTTGTGTGTGTCCCCTGTTTCTCTCTCTCTTTCTCTTCTTGGTGAGTCTGGGTAGAGGTTCATCGATTTTGTTGACCTTTTCAAATAATCAGCTCCTGGTTTCATTGTTTTATATATAATATCTATATACACACACACACACACACACATATATATAGATATATATAGCTCATTTATTTCTGTTCTGATTTTTATTTTATTTTTTCCTTTATTGGTTTTGGGTTTTGTTTAGTCAGAAGAACATGGAACTCTTGATCTTGGGGTCGTGAGTTCAAGCTCCATGTTGGGTGTAGAGATCACAACAAAAAACCTAAAAAAAAAAAAAAGAAAATTAAAAAAAGTGTTTTTCTAGCTCTTTAGGCTAACGTAAGGTTCAGATTTTTCTTCTTGAGGTAGGCCTGTATTGCTATAAACTTGCCTCTTAGAACAGCTTTTTCTACATCCCAAAAGTTTTGGATCATTCCTTATTCTTAAATGTTTCTCTTTGGATTAATCAGCTCTCAGATTAGGTTAAATGTACTTATTATGTTTCTTTTGATTTCTAACAGTTTGCTTTATAGATCTCAGTGCAGTGTTACTTGTTGCAGAAAATGTCATAATAGGATTCTTTTGTGAATTACAGCTTTTTTTTTTTTTTAAAGATTTTATTTATTTATTTGAGACAGAATGAGAGAGAGAGCACATGAGAGGGGGGAGGGTCAGAGGGAGAAGCAGGCTCCCCGCCGAGCAGGGAGCCCGATGCGGGACTCGATCCAGGGACTCCAGGATCATAACCTGAGCCGAAGGCAGTCGCTTAACCAACTGAGCCACCCAGGCGCCCGAATTACAGCTTTTATCAATGTAAAGTGGCTTTCTTTGTGCTACTTAATATTGTTTAATTCTGCTTTGATGGATATTGGTAAACCTGCATTGACAGTTGCCTGCTAAACCGGCCCATTCTTTCACATTTCACCTTTGTTGAATTAAGGTTGTGTCTGATGGCAAATATTCAGTTCTGCTTGATTCTTTGAGTCTGTGAGTCATTGTCTTTTACTAGAGAAGTCGAGGCCATTTATGCTGTCAAAACTCCTATATATTTTTTTCTAATGTTCATCATCTGTATTTAATGCTTTTTATTTCTTCTTACTTTTAGATTTTTCATCCTCCCTATGTCCCTTTCTTTTCCACCCAAGTGCAGTGGTTGGCAACCTGGGGCCTGTTTTTTGTGGAGCGCACAGGCTAAGAGTAGCTTTTACATTTTTAAATGGTTGGAAAACAATACAAAATCAAGAAGAATATGTGGCAATAACTATGTGATTCAGAAACCTGAAATAGTTACGATCTGGTCCTTCCAGAAGGAGTTGGCTAATTCTTCACTTAATAAATAGGTATTTGCATTACATCCTGCATTCAGCTCCACTGTTGGAAATACGTTTAGTTGTTTTAAAAACATATAACTAATTTTAACTGTTTCTAAAACTTACTTCTAATTGCCTTCAGAATACAAAATACATTCTTGTCTTTCTCCTGCATAGGATAGGGCAGGTTGGTGTAGTTTTATATACCATTACATCATCTTCATTCATGTCCTCACTTGCTGAGGGTGTAGTATGGGATTTTTTATCCACATTTCTAATTTAATCATTATTTAAAATTATAGGTCTGTGTACCTTTTTTTTTTTTTTTTTAAAGAACCATTAATGATACATTGTTGGTAACTGTATTTATATCTGTTTTAAGACAATTCCATGCTCAGCTTGTTTTGGTGTTCTCTATCAGGCCTTTGACAATGTAAAAAAAATACTCATTTTTCATTTTAAATATTAACCCCTGTTTGATTAGACTGTTGCTTTTAGTACTTTCCTGAGGACTGTTAGCTGGCCAGTGGGGAGGGTGGGGTAGGTGGTGGTGGAGATGTTTTGCACATATTCTCTGGATTTTTTCACATTTGTTAACTATCTTTACACTTCTTCTGTACATGAACAAAGAGTGCTTTAAACTCTGTACTTATTTAATTGGTAGCTTTTGCAGTCCAGTATTGTGGAGGAGAAGTCTGAGATTAGTCATTTAATTATAGGAATGTTTGCTATATAGATCGCTTGTTAGTTTCTTCTTTGATATTGGAAATATTATTCAGGATGTTTAGGACATGCTGTACAGCTTATTTTTGTGTGTGATCTAATCTGTTTCTTGGGAATTCTCATTATATATCTCTTGCTTTAATATTTCTGATTTTCTTGTCATTTTGTTGCTGAGGGCTCTCTGTCTGCACTGGTACCTGTAGTCATGGGCTTACCCAGTATGCCAGAATTTCAGGACTCTGAATTCTCTTGATGGACTTTGTACATTTATTATCACATTCAATATTAGTACTTCAACTAATAATAGGAAAGCGTCAACACTGCATTAGGTACAAGATACAGAAGTGGAGAGTAAATTTCTGCATCTATTCCTTTTTGCAGTAAAACACCTATATTAGTTTCCTATTGGTGCTGTAACAGATTTTCACCAACTTGAAACAGCCCAGGTTTATTATCTTACAGCTCTGGAGGTCAGAAATCTAAAATCAAGGTGTTAGCTGGTCTGTGTTCCTTTTTTTTTTTTTTAAGATTTTATTTATTTATTTGACAGAGAGACAGCGAGAGAGAGAACACAAGCAGGGGGAGTGGGAGAGGGAGAAGCAGGCTTCCCGCTGAGCAGGGAGCCCGATGTGGGACTCGATCCCAGGACCCCGGGATCATGACCCGAGCCGAAGGCAGACGCTTAATGCCTGAGCCACCCAGGCGCCCCTGGATGCTCTTGTGGGAGAAGCTGTTTCCTTGCCTTTTCAGACAAGGTGGCATCTCTAGGGCACCTGCATTACCTGGTTTGTGGCCCGAAATTATTCAGGTCTCTGAATCTGTCCTCCTGTCTCTTTCTCTGACTATTCTTCCCTCTTTTACTTACAAGAACCCTCGTGATTACATGGGGCCTGCTGGATAATCCAGAGAATCTCCCAATGTCAAAATCCTCAACTTAAATCTACAGAGTCCCTTTTGCCCTGTAAGGTAACATGTTCAGAGATTCTGGGCATTATTAGGATGTAGGCTTTTTGGGGGATCATGATTCATTCACTGCAGTACCCTCCCCCGATGCATGCAGAACTCTGTGTATCTGTGCTCCCCTTTAGAAGGCAGTTGAGTTGGTCTCTCTTCCCCTCTCTGTCCCCTGTCCCATCTGTACGTCTTTACTGACTTCTGTGAAGTGTCTGCTCCATGGATACTGGTTATGCTAACCCTTTATTCTATTCCAGGGCACCTGTTCTGCTTCCTTCCGGCCAAATGTAACTGTAGCCTTTCTTTTCATAGACATATTTAGGGACACCCGGGTGGCACAGTCGGTTAAGGGTCAACTCTTGGTTTCCACTGAGGTCATGATCTCAGGGTCGTGAGATGGAGCCCTACATCTGGCTCCATGCACAGCACAGAGTCTGCTTGAGATACTCTCTCTTGCCCTCCTTCTGTCCCTCCCCCTGCTTGTGCTCTTTTTCTCTCTAATCAGTAAATAAGTCTTTGAAAAAAATTAAAAAACGAAGAAACTTCTTACTTATTTTCCCTTCCAGCCAGTGCTGTATTGTACCCAGTAACTAAAATATCCAGCATTTTTTAAAAGATTGATTTATTAGAGCTAGCATGTGCCAGCAAGCGCGGTGGGGGGAGGGGGGTGGGTAGTGGGCTGGACAGAGGGAGATGGAGAGAGAAGCCCAAGCAGACTCCCCGCTGATGTGGAACCTGGTGTGGGCCTCCGTTTCATGACCCTGAGACCACGGGACCTGAGCTGAAATCAGGAGTTAGATGCTCAACCGACTGAGTCACCCAGGTGTGCACCTCAGGCATTTCTAAGCAAGGATACTATAGTGTATGGAGATTAGCTTTTAACGGGGATAAAATAAGATTTTATGTTTTAAGAGAACCAACAACACTGTAACAATCTTCGTTGCCCTCTTCTATTCTTCGTTTCTGGGAAGTTCATTCTACATATCACTGCTTCAGTACTCAACAGCATCATTTTTGCTCCTGGTGGCTATTAAATGCATTAACGTTATCTTACCAACTATTGAATTTTAAAACATTTTTATTTTAATTACCTATCTTTAATTTTTTCCTAGCCTTCTAACTAAATCCCTTTTTAAAAATCTCTTTTGATCTCATCTTTAAAAATTTCTTCTTTTCAAAGAAGCCACGTTTTCTTGAATTTATGGAGAACACAAAGGAGATAGTATGAAATTTAATGACATTTCATGCAATGAAATCATTTTAGAAAAGTGTATTTTCCCTGCATACTTTATTCTGTCTTATTTAATTTACAAAACATCTTCCTAGGCTCTGTATTGGTTATATTTTTCTTTTGTAGTCTTTTTGTAAATGGGGACAGTTTTACCTGTGGTGGTATGTTCTCCAGAAATAGGGAAATGAAATTATTTGGGGTGCTGTTTGCTGTCTGCTCAGATAGCGTTTGAAACATTGTATTTAACCCTGGCAGCCACGGTCACTGTATCCTCTTCTTGCTCAAGCCAGTTTTTTAAGGGTGTGTGTGTGTACGTGCATATGTGCACATTAGTGTTTGTGGGGGAGCAGTGACAAGTGTCTGGCTACACTGACATAGATGATTTTATTGATCTGACTAAAGGCAATATTTCACTAATCTTTATCAGAATGCACATGAATATATGTTAAATATCCTTGTGACCTGGTTGGTGACCATCTGAGCTGCTCCTGGTAGGTGGTAGTGGGTTGAGTGGTCAAGGTACAGAAGTGCTCTCAGTCCCCTGGGGCTGGCACTCTTTATTAGTGGATGGTGGGAAGGACTAAGTTCTGGGCAGTGGGCCAGCCCTTCCAGGTGAGAGGGGCACCATGCCAGTGATCCCGGCATGGAATGGGATAGACTTGGGAGGTCTAGGAGTGAACTCCCTGTGGAGGAGAGAAGCACTGTTCACTCTCAGCTGTACCAATTTTCTACCTCTGTGCTCCCTTTTGGTTCTCCCTCAGGGCTCAGGAAGCCTTTCTGAAAGTTCTAGCCAGTGTCAGCCATTCATAGAGCCTAGGGTCGTGGCTTTAAAGGGGGAGCACGGCCCTCTGGGCATAGGTGTTAGTCGACACTAGAAAGGAAGAGAGTCCCAAGCAGAAGGAGAAAATCAACTTGATGCTCAGGTTGAGGTTGGTGGTTTTTTCCCCTCTGTTTCCCCATCTGGGCTCAATTCTTGGGGGATTTAGTTTTGCAGGATGGGGGGAGACCAATCATTACATCTGAGCCTCTGTTTTTCTCCTCTGCAAAATGGGGATAATAGCAATTCCTACCTTCCTGAGCTATTGTGCATTAAATGAGGTGATGCTCTTAAAGTACTTCCCTCCTTCCCTGGCACAGAAAGCTATGCTCAACCAAATGTTTTCAGTAACATTTTATAAAATAACAGTTGGTCAAATAAGGTGAAAAAAAGATACTGGGTGTACTAAAAAATCTAATTTAAGATGGAAAACGGGATTGCTTTGAATTTTCCTGATTGGTAATATTCAGCGTCTTTTCATGTACTTGTTGGCTATGGGTATGTCTTTGGAGAAATGTCTATTCAAATCCTTCATCCATTTTTAAATCAGGTGCTTTTTTTTGCTGTTGAGTTGTAGGAAGGAATTCCTTATATATATTGGACGTAATCTCTTATCAGATATATGGTTTCCAAATATTTTTTTCATTTTATAGATTGCCTTTTCACTCTCTTAATTGTTTCCTTTGCTTTGTAGAAGCTTTTTAGTTTGATACAGTCCCACTTACCTAATTTTGCAGCAAAGCTTGTGCTTTTGGTGTCCTATTCAAGATATCACTATGTGCACCGTCAGTATGGAGTTTTACATTCTAGGTCTTATGTTTAAATTTTCAATCCATTTTGAGTTGACTTTTGTGTATAATGTAAGATGAAATCCAATTTCATTTTCTTGCATCTGGGTATCCAGTTTTCCCAACATCATTTGTTCAGACTGTCCTTTCCCCGTTGAGGTATCACCTTAAGATCATTAGGATGGCTATTATAAAAAAAATGAAAAGATATTAAGTGTTGGGAAGGATGAGGAGAAAGTGGAATCCTTGTCCATTGTTGACCGGAATATAAAATGATCTAGCTGCTAGGGAAAACAGTATGATGGTTCCTCAAAAAAATTAAAGAATTACCACATGATCCACCAATTCTAACCCTGGGTATACATCCAAAGAATTGAATTCGGCATCTCGAAGAGACGTGTGCACTCCCATGTTCATTGCAGCATTATTCACAATAGCCAAGGTACGGAAGCAACCTAAATGTCCATTGACAGAGGAAAGGGTGAAGAAAAGGTGGTACATACATACAATGGCGTATTATTCATCCTTTAAAAAGAATGAAATCCTGCTGTGTGTAACAACATGGTTGAACGTAGTGGGCATTATGCTAAGTGATAGAAGCCAGTCACAGACAAATGGCACATGACTCCACTTCCATGAGGTATCTAAAAATACTGTAGTTCTAATCTCTAGAAACAGAGATGAGAATGGTGGCTGCCAGGGACTGGGGGAGGAGGGGAGAATGGGATGCTGCTCTTCAACAGGTGTAAAGTCCCAGTTCTGCAAGATGCATAAATTCTAGAGACCTGCTAGACGCTACCACCCTGTGCCTGTCATTAACGATACTGCATTGTCCACTGAAATTTTGCTAAGAGGGTAGAGCTCATGTCAGGTGTTCTTCACCACCCAAAAACATCAACAGAAAGTAGGAATCGTGAGAGTTCAGGAGGTAGAAATTATATTATCGGGGCGCCTGGGTGGCTCAGTTGGTTAAGCGTCTGCCTTCGGCTCAGGGTCATGATCCCAGGGTCCTGGGATCGAGTCCCGCATCGGGCTCCCTGCTCGGCGGGGAGCCTGCTTCTCCCTCTGCCTCTGCCTCTCTCTCTCTCTCTCTCTGTGACTCTCATGAATAAATAAATAAAACATTTAAAAAAATTATCATTTATCAGTGCATATTGATTTTTCAGGTAAATACTGGCTTCTATTAAGGGAGCAAAAGCAGAGTTTCATCCTTGAAGGAATGATTCTCAGGAGGAGGTTGTCAGGCTCGTCTCCAAGGGAAGATGGAGCTTGCATGGCGGTGATGGGTTGGGTGACCCTTCATCCCGGTGTGCTGTGGACAGTCCCGGTGTGTGTCTAGTGTTCCCCGGCATAATTAGGAACCACAGTTCTTTTCTCTGTCAGAAATGTCCTGGCATAGGGGATAAATTCCATATTCACCTTAGTGTAATGAGGGTGCGGGGAGATGCAGCGAGCAAGGCAATGGTGAGGGACGTGTTCTGGACGGGCCATCGGAGAGGTTGGCAAGGATACCTCCCCTTTTGGGGATCGGTTCCTTATCTGCAGGGGAGTTTTGGGGTCTGTTTTTCTTCCATTTTATTCCTGGTTTGCATATATGCTCACAACACACATTTTGGGGCAAAACGCCCCCAAAGGGTTCTGTGTAATTTGCATGGGTGACCCAGAGCCTGTCTGTAGTACAGCTTGTTCTGCTGAACTCTTCCTGAGCCCCCTTGCTTGACTGATTACAGTAAATGAGGTGTCATTTAAGAGCAGGTGATGTGGAGATAGCGAGTATTGGGTCTAAAGTACAAAATATTAATTGATAAAAAAAAAGTAATTAATGAAAACCTAATTAAAGCAGACATCCTGAGCAGGGCACTCCTGGAATCCTGGGACAGTCTCAATTACCAGCTTTCCTCCGAGCTTATAATGTGTAATTGGGAGGTATTAGGTTCTAATGGATGAGATTAATACGAAAATTAATTAATGAAAAAGGAAATTAAATGTGAGTTTGTTAAAAATTTCCAGAGGTGGGTACAGTACGCCAGAAAAGTAGGTGCTCAAAGATTTATTAATGAAAGTCTTTGCGAGTGACACAGTCTCGCTTGTGTAACTGACATCCGAGGCCCCTTTGGTATGCCCAGCCTCACCCTGTGTCATTTGTCTCCCTAAATAGCATCTGATGTCAGCTGGGGCTGCGAGAACCAAGGGGAGGTCTTAATGTAGAAGAATGAGAGGAGAGGAGGTACGTTCTGGTCTCCTCCTCCTGCGGCTTCACTCATACGGAAAAGGGTGAACAGACAGAGTCTTTCAGTTGCTCAGAAATTTAAGAATAACAAATTGATGTAGAGTAGGGTATTAAAAGCACATTTACTTTTCCTACAGCTGCATGAAAAATTAACTTTCTTTCCTATCCAGGAGAGCTGTTTTTGTAAATGTTTCAGAGCAAGTGATGCTGGCGAGGGCCCCTAATGACATTGGCTTGCCTTGCTTGCAGTCTTCCCTTTGCTCCCGTGTGCTGCAACCTGACCTGCGTGACTCATTGTTCTGTTCTATTGATCTGTAGTTCATCACTTCTGGGTTTCGATTTCTCCCCCTTGAAATGAGTCGGGGAGTTGAGGCGTGCTCAGGGCAGTTCGTGACGCTGCTCGAGCTGTTCCTACAATTGAGTGCTCACAAAAGTCACTCGGGGAGCTTGTTAAAAATAGGCGGATTCTGTGGTTGCATCCCCAAATGAGGGCTGTGGCCGGGGAATCTGCATTTTCAGTGGGTGGTTTAGATTCAGCTGCCTCGGGCAGTGGGACCTTTGAGTCGAATGCTTTTTGCCCCTGAATTGAAGGAGCCCTGACTTTTAATTCAAAGACGCAGTGCTGGGGACTGAATGTTTGTGTCCCCCTGAGGTGAGTTAAATCCTAATGTCCAGTGTGATGGTGTTTGGGAAGTGATGAGGTCACCCTCATGGAGAGGTTAGTGCCCTCTCCAAAGAGGCTCCAGGGAAGTCCCTTGCCCCTCTGCCTTGTGTGGTTACAACAGTCTGACGTCTAGGAATTGGGTTCTCAGCGGATGTGGGATCCGTCAGTGCTTTGTTCGTGGACTTCCCGGCATCTAGAACTGTGAGGAAGAGATTTCTGCTGTTAAGTCACCTGTTTGTGCTATTCTGTTAGAGCTGCCTGAACGGTCTAAGACAGTGGGGACTTGGTTTATGTGCTCCCCACCTTCTCTTGGCCCTTTCTCCCCTCGTGGCCCCAACTTCTGGCTCAGCGTTTAGGCCCACCCCTACCTGTTGTCACCTCAGCTCCTAAGACTGCAGAGTCTTACCCTCCCCTTGGGGAGAGAGCCGGGCATTGGCACGGCCTCCATTGCCCGCAGCATGTGGGAGCTGCAGGGTCTTTGGTGCCCAGATTGGAGCAAAAAGGCCTCAAACGAGGTGGCGGTGTGAGCTGCCTTTTCTGTGGGCGGCCTGGAGGAGCATGGGTAGCGTGACCTGTATGTGCAGGAGTTGGGACTCTGTGGGGGATGCTTTAACCAGAGAAGCAGGATAGGGGGCAGCAGATAAATTCCTCTCCCTTCCTATTCTGGAAGGCGAGTTCACGCAGCCGTGTCCCAGCACCTGGCTTGCTTGCAAGGCTGTGGCCAGCTGAAGACTGTGCTGTTGTGGAGGGGTTTTCTCCTTTACCTCAGTTCGGCCCTGGCATGCCCCTCCCACCCAGTCTTGGCAAGAATGCTTTGTTTTGCCTCAGCCTTTATTCCTGGGCTGTGACTGGAGTTTGCTGGCTGGGATTCCCTAGCAGGTCAGGTAATCTGAGCTAATCTTCATCTGGTAAATGGGTCCCACCTTAGTACTTTCCTCATGTGGACATTTCAAAGCTCAATAATACTTAATTTATATTTTAGTATGTTACAGTACAAAAACTATTGCAGTTATGCAATATAGAACATTAAATAGAATGTCAATTATATTTGAACTTTAATATAAACATAATTTATAATGTATCATTCAAATTATACATTTAAAATCTATAAATACAAGTTTAAAAATTTATAATTTAAATATAAATAGGATGATATAATAATGAAATCATATTAATTATGTCATACTCATTACAGTTATGCTTTTAAGTTAGGACAATTTGGGCTCATTATATGAAGGTACCGGAGCTACAGTTAGGGTGAACCACAGCCTATGTTCTAGACGTGTGCTTTCTAGAATGCATTCTACAGCTTGTCAAAAGGTGCTGCTTGTGGGGCACCTGGTGGCTCAGTTGGTTAAGCCCTCGACTCTTGATTTCGGCTCAGGTCATGATCGCAGGGTCATGAGATCAAGCCTCACATCGGGCTTTGCCCAACTGGGAGTTGACCTGAGTTTCTCCCTCCCTCTCTCTATTCCCCTCCCACTTGTGCTCTCTCTGTCTCTTTCTAAAATAAATAAATCTTAAAAAGAAAAAGCTGCTTGAAAAAAAATAGCCACAAAACCAGCAACTGAGCAGATGTAGAAAAGCAACTGTGGGAGAGTCTAGGATCATAATGGCTTTTGAGCCAGGACTTCTCAGGGTCTCTGAGTTGCCTTGTTCACTGCTGTGCAACTTTACTAATTGACTAGTAACCCCAAGTAACCATTCCTTCATGGCTCTGTGCCTCCTGGCTTGGGGTATGGATTAACAGTGGTCATAGACCTATGCATGTAGAGTGGTGTCTGGTACACAGTTGAAGCTCAGTCAGTGTTAATGATGATCACCCATCTGATTTTTACTGAGAGGATGGTGTGCGTTGTGATTACGGAGAGGGTAGGGTGGGCAGCATTTCTGGAACTCCTGCTGTCCACAGAGAATGAGCTCTTGTGTGTGTCCTCCCTCCTGACTCCTATCCCCCTTCCCTCCCCCATTTCCATCTCCTCCTCTCCTCCATGTTCTTCTCCCGATAATGACTCCAAGATCTCCTTGGACAAAGGGGAGCTAGAAAGCATGGCTAGCTGGCGTCATTTGAAGCCTTGACGTGTTGCCCAACTCAGGCCAGATTTGAGGGTGATGTGACGTCATAGCCTCTGAAGAGTCTCTTCTATGTCCTTCTGTAGCAGGAAGTCTCTCTCACCTTCCTTCCTCCTCTCCTCCCACACCTCTTCTTTCAAGAGGGTGACACACGGGGGCGCCTGGGTGGCTCAGTTAAGCGTCTGCCTTCGGCTCGGGCCATGATCCCGGCGTCCTGGGGTTGAGCCCCACATGGGGTTCTCTGCTCAGCAGGGAGCCTGCTTCTCCCTATTCCTCTGCCTGCCTGTCTGTCTGCCTACTTGTATCTCTCTCTCTGTCAAATAAATAAATAAAATCTTAAAAAAAAAAAAAAAAGGTGACACACGATAAAGGAAACACATGCAGGTGGACCGTGCGGTCTCTGAAGGTGTAGATATCATGCAGCTCTCACTTTTCTGGGGCTCACAGGCTGCCAGAACCGTTCGATGGGCATGTGCCACCATGAAGAAGATGCAAAAGAAGATGCAAAAATGAAGATGACGTGCCTGGGTGCTTGCTCCCATCCTCCACCCGTGGAGGGAGGTTCAGCCCAGGAATGCTCCCCTGTGCCTGCCTTCTCACCGATCATGGTTCTGCATCCCCATAGTTCTCTCCAGGGAAGCCTGTGCGGACCAGATAGAATGAAAACCTGGGCTCCTTGAAGGCTCGATTTCTCTGGGGAGAGCAGTACCCTGGAATCTGTGGTACACATCAGCCTCTTGGGAGCTGGGTCTACTAAGTTAGTCCCACTGAGGCCAATCAGCTCTGGTAGGCTTGGGTTCAGAGTGTGCAATGCTGAGGGTCTAGCTGTATTGTGGGGTAGCCGTCCTATTTTGTGGGAGTGGTCTTGGAGGCCTCTCCCACCCCACCCTGTGATCTCTCTCTGGCCTGTTATCTTTAGAGTATGATCCATCCATCCAGGGTAGTGGTTCTTAACAGGGAGCAATTTTGTCCCCCAGGAGACATTGGGCAATGTCTGGAGATCAATTTGGTTATCACAACTGAGAGAGGTACTAATAGCATCGAGTGGGTAGAGGACAGGCAGGCCACTCCACATCATACAAAGCTCAGGCCTCCACAAAAGAAAATTATCCACTCCAAAATGCTGATGATGTCAGGATTGAGAAACCCTGGTCTAGATGGCTCTGTCAGCTGGGGTCAGTCTTGGGGGACAGTGAAGAGTCATTGAGGGGGATTTCTGTTGCCCCCACGGATAAGCCAGAAGATTTGGCTTTTCCCATTGTCTGGCAGCCTCAAATTGATGACCCTCTCAATCTGGGGCTGGAGTCTGAAGATTGTGGTAGACCCTGTCTTCCAGTCTATAATTGCAGGTGGGGATGAGAAACCACTCCTCCTAAAGGACAGAGGTCACTCACATTCTCCTGCAAACAAGCAAACTGTGGGTTGAGTGCTGACACACCGAGGATTCTATGTGGCATGATCCGCTGGGGGTGGGGGTGAGTGTCATGGTAAGGGTATGTGGAGTCAGACCTGCTTTCAAATCCTGGCTTCACCTCTTACTGAGCTGTGTGACCTTGGGTAAGTTTCTTAACCTTTCTGAACCTTAGTCTTCCCTCGAGGTGGTCATGAGTGCCACACTGTATGCTTGCTAGCTGAGAAGTTGGCACTGGTGGAGGGGACAGCTCTGTCCACCCATTTCCACCTTCGTGCAGCCTTGCCCCGCTGCTGACTCCCAGGTGAGGGAACTGCTGTTTGGTTTGGATTTGCTTTGTTTTCCTCCACCTTCATACTTTTAGTTGGGCTTGGTCAGGTTTTCTTTGCAGGTTCTACAGAGGAAGGAGGCGTACTAACAAGGGGAAAGTTGGTGGAGAAGGGACCCATTTCAGTCATGAACAGAAGGGCATGAAAGTGTCTCCAAAGGTGCATTTAATTTATCTAGCCCAAGATTTTTTAAAAGTACTCATTAAAAAAAACCCAACTCATTCTTTGATCAGGTGCCGTAGTGAGTACTCTCGTATCCATTTTGCAGGTAAGAAAGAGCCTCAGAGAGGTTTGGTGTCTATCCAGGATCACACAGCAAGGTGCTGGCAGATCTGTGTCCAAACGCCTTGTTCTGGAACCCACCCTCGGGACAGTCCTGTGGACCGAGTGGAATGGCACATCTAAGAATTACTGAGGCAAAAACTAATGATGTAATGTATGGTGATTAACATAACATAATAATAATAAAAAGAATTACTGAGGCAGCTGAGGTGTGCTTTGTGGATACATAGAAACAACAACAAGAAAGTTCTGATGGAGCAGGACATCCGTGATCTTATTTGTGCAGCCTCCTGATTCTGGATCCTTGGATGTTCTAGTTGGGTGAATGCCCCAGGTGGGGCGGGCAGGACCCAGGCTCCCAGAAAGGTTTCCCTGGTCAAGGAGGGTGGTGTCATGTGTGGACTCAGCTGTGTGTGAAGCGGGCTTGTGGGAGGCAGCTGGCTGAAGCCTGGGGTGGGGGGTGGGGGGGTAGGCTGACTGCTGAGTGGTCATGGCCCCGTGCTGCCATGTCTTTGAGTCCTTCTTCTGGACCTTCTGTCTGCTCTTTCACCCTGACAGCTTCCAGCATTCATTGTGGCTTACAGTGGGGGTAAGAACCAGAGGTCTGGGTATCTTTCCCTAAAATGGAGGGTTTTGGTCTTAAAAACCTTTTCTTGGCCAGGCCCTGTGTCTGGCTTTTTGACGTACTTCATCTCATTTACTCCTCGTACCAACTCTGGGAGGCGGTGCAGGTATTCATGATCTGCAGCTGAGGCGATTGAGGCTCGCACGGCCTGTGGAGGGGCTGAACTGAGAGTGAAACTCACGGCTGTGTGACTCAGTCGGTGGTCAAGGCCGACTGATAGCGCTCGATCTACTCCGGCCTCCCTGTGTCCACTGCCATTGTCCTCGGCCAAGTCCCTCTCAGTTGTCACCCCGGACCAGGGTGATAGACTCTGCAGTGCTTTCTCTGAAGTCACTCTTGCTTCCTCTCCATCCACTTCTTGTTCCAAAGATATGAAATGTTAGCTTCTGGAGGGTTCCGACCGTACCTCAGGTATCCACTGCTGCATCCCCCGTGCTTCACGTCGTGCTGGTATGTGGTAGGTGCTCAGAAATGTTGTGTATGAATATGTGCATGGAAGATTAGATTTGCATTTTAGGAAAATTATTCTGGTAGACGTGATTAGCCCATCCATCCATCCATCCATCACCCATCTACCTATCCATCTACTCATCCATCCATCCATCCCTCATCCCCTCATTCATCCATCTCTTTATTCTTGTTTATCCAATCAATCACATATCAGAGCAGGAAAAAGGCAAAACACAGTGCTGTTAGGTCAGACTCAAATAGGTATTATTAAAGGCCTCTTTGATGAAGGAAACGTCATATTATTTCTTTAAGAGTGAAACAAGATAAAAGCAGGCACTTTTCATGAATTAACATAGGTCTCAAAATTCGGACCTTCATCTAAAATATTAAAATACAACCTGTGTCTTTTCTCATTTTGTCCGTAGATGATCAAGAGACAGCACGAGTAATTCAAATACAAGCTAAGTTCTAATTCCTTGCCTGTTAGAAAGCCACTTGCACTTTGCAGTGCAAAACAGAGATTGCAGACATATTAATATTTAAGAGCTTGGAGACGGTCTAAGCTAAGGTATAGGCTTATAAAACAAGTACCTGATTACTGGGCAGATTTTTATAATGTCCAGTTGAGGGGCCCTGGCCACCCTCGTGGGTGCTGCGCGGAGCACCAGGGATCCCAGCTCTGCCTCTGAGCTGGGGGTTTGGAGCTGTTGGCACCCCAAGGGGATGCTGGGGATTCCACGCTCTTCCACAGACTTCCGCCTGTGGTCACAGTCAACAAAGGCAGCTAGCTAGGCGAGGAGGAATGAGATTCCCAGCGCAGGAGCCTCATAAATATGAGATGAGACAGCTCGGATGGAAATGAAAGCTGAGATGCTCAAAAATAAAGCGTGAAAGAGTCCTGGCCCTGTATAAGAATGGGATTGATCTCTGTACACTGACAGAATGTACGATTTCCCTTCGCTTTACTACAGTGCTTCTGTTTCTATAGAAACCACCAATTTTATAGACAGATTGGCTCCGTGAGAAGGCGCGGGAGTTCAGGTTGAAGCCAAGTGCCGTCAGGGCACCGGCACTCCCAACCCCGGGGAGGGGGCTTTCTTCTTTGCTGGCTAACTAGCTCTCCTGGGGATGGTTAATGATTACCAGGCTTGGAACCTGTCACAATTATAATAATAACGCTTGCAGTGCATCTTCCCTTCCACGGAGCCCCTGAGGACACGGTGAGTTGTAGGGCCCTCGGAGCATCCTCACAGAGGGCAGTGACGCGGGGCTCTTCTTTCATTCATTTGTTCATCAGATGCATACCGTTGGCTTGGCACCAGACATTGTGCTGAGCCCCGGGGGAGTCCGTGCTGCAGTGAGGGAGACAGACAGGCAGATCGATAACTTCATTTCTGCGAGAGAGGTTTTTCTGGCCGGGGTTCCCTGAGAGGGAAATGCCCGGTGTTCCCTGGATCCCAGGCATGGTCTGGCAAAGGTAAGCAAGCTCTGAGTGCCTCAGTTAGGTTTGCTGCATCACAAGCTACCCCCAAACCCAGGAGTGTCAACCACCAACTGTTTTATGGATAGACACGTGATCCTATGGCTTGGGAATTCGGATGGGGCGCGGTGGAAAGTTTTGTGTCTGCTCCGTGATGTTTGGGGCTTCTGCTGTGGTGGCTCCCAGACGAAGGATGGCGGGCATGGCCCAAACGCCTTTATGTATTTTGAAGGTTTCCCCGTAGACCACGGCCTTCTCAGGAGAGTCGTCCACGGCCGTGGATGCTGCGAGGCTTTTTGTGACTTACCCTGAGCAGTTCCAGAGCATCACCATCGTGGCATTCTGCTGGGAAAACAAACCACTAAGGCTAAAGCAGATATAAGGGGAGGAGAGGAATAGGCCCCTCTTTTTTTTTTTTTTCTCCTTTTGGATTAACTGTAGCCATCTCCGTGGGGCAGTAGATAACCCAAACTGGCAGAGGCAAAAAGGAAATTGAATCACTTAATTGAAAACTCCCGGGGGGCAGGTAAGCATCGCTGGACCCTAGGTTTCATATGATGTCATCAGTTCCTTGTGTCTGTCTCATCTTCTTTCTTGGCTTTTTTTGTGAACTGATGCAACCGGAAGGCACAGGTTCTCCTTAGGGAGTCAGGATGGTCACAGCTCAGAACTGTAAGCTCAGTGGAGAGGGGAGAACTGCCCATCACCACCCATTCAAAGCCTGGCCCAGACTTGCATTGGCTTGGGTGGGTCCTGTGAGCATCTCTGAACCGTTCACTCTGGCCATAGGCCTGTGCGGTTCTGATTGGTCAATCCTGAGTTATGTGTCCACACCTGGGGCAGGCTTGGGTGGGAGGGGCAGCTTTCTAGAAGAATGACCCAGAAGTTCTTAGGGACAATGATGGATAGCAGAAAGTACTGCCCTCTCTAGGTGGCAACTGAAGCCAAGGGAATGAATGAGATGGTCTAGGAATGGGGTGTTGTTGGCTGAGAAGGGGGCCCAGGGTGGGGTTCTGATGAGCATCTAATGGATGGGCTAAAAAAGTCCCCGTGGGACTGTGGAGTCCCTGGGGAGGTGGGAGGAAAACCAGCAGTTTGTAGCTTTCTGGAAACCAAGAGAAGCAAGCCTTTCAAGAGGGAAGGAGTGGTCCACGTTAGCAGTGCTTTGCAGAAGTCAAGTGAGATTCATTCATTCAGCAGATATATACTGAGCACCTACTTGGTGCCAGGCCCTGTTCTAGCACTTTGGATACAAAAGCAGACAACAGAGTCAGAAGTCCCTGCTCTCAGGGCTCTTGCATCCTGGATAAGGATGAAGGGTGGTCACCAGATCCAGCGACATGGGAGCACTTGGTGACCTTGGTGAGAACAGTTTCGGTGCAGTGATGGGGTTGGGGAGTGAGTGGAAGGTGAGATGGTGGGGAAGGTAAATGAGAACAACTCTTAGAAGGAGTTTGGTTGTCAAAGGGAGGAGAGAAGAAGATCAGGGCTGGACTCTAAGGGACATTTTCAATTCAGTTTTGTAACATGGCAGTTGGGTTCTCCCTCTTTGTGCATATGTCAGTTAATCCTCTGTTGTGATACTGGGTGTGGTCTGCTCCCCCAGAGAAGACTCTTTTTTTTTTTTTTTTTAAAGATTTTGTTTATTTATTTGACAGACAGAGAGGGAACACAAGCAGGGGGAGCGGGAGAGGGAGAAGCAGGCTCCCCGCGGAGCAGGAAGCCTGATGCGGGGCTCGATCTCAGGACCCTGGGATCATGACCTGAGTCGAAGGCAGATGCTTAACGACTGAGCCACCCAGGCGCCCCCAGAGAAGACTCTTGTACTGTCTGAAGGTAGGCCCTTCAAGGGAGAGGTCCTACTAGGATTTTCCCTGCCAGAGGGAGAAGGGCAGGAACTCCTGGCATCCAGAGAGGACAAGGAAGGGCCTTCCATCCCAGCGCCTTTTAGTGTCTCTTCTGCCGGCGAGCTGGGGCAGCGCTGGGCATCATTAAAGCACTCACAGGGTGTGAGGAGGATGCATTTCAACATCCTCCCATCTCTCCATCCTAAACAAAACCAGAGAAGCAATCTGAACTCCCTGCGCGAGTCTGCATTCTTGATTTGAAATTCCTTCTCCCCCACCGCACCAGCTGCTTGTGAATGGTGAATCGGGGCGACCTCAGGTAGTGTTGGGTGGGGGCTGGGCTAATGTGGATAATTGGCCCCTGGATAATTTGGAGTTGATTGTAATTAACCTGATTTTGGAAGCACAGCACAAGATCCTGTACCTGCAATTCTCAGGTGACCTGGTGAGAAAGCTCTTCGTAGTTGCTCTCACACCTGACTTTGACATCAGTGGTTCACAGTCATGGTCCATTTTGCCCCTTGGGTGACATTTGGCCAAGTCTGGAGACGTTTCTGGCTGTCACTACCAGGGAGGGGTGCCAGCAGTGACTAGTGGGGGGAGGCCAGGATGCTGCTCAGCATCTTAGAATGCACAGGGCCACCCCCCCCCCCCCCCCGCCCTGCCCCCCAGCACAGAGAATTACCTGCTCAAAATGTCAGCTGTGCTGAGGCCGAGAAGCCCTGATGTTTTTGTGGCAGAGGGGAGTGGCCACGATGGGGAGTGAAGAAAGGAAGGAAGACTTAGTACAAGAACGTACCGAAAATGATTCTGATAGTTCTGCTAGAAGGTAATGGATATTCAGTACTGGGACTGATTTTTTTTTTTTTTTTAAGAGAATTCAACAGTTGCATTTATATTCACAACTCAGGGCCCTTGTCTAAGGAACTGGTAACATTCTGACCCATTCTCTGCTGATGCCACAGTGGGGTCAGACCACAATCTGTTGTCCTCACAGCTAAAATATTGTTTTTGAAACTCTCCGGATTGCTTTGTTCTTGGGATTGCCTGGTTTTGTTTTCTTTAGCAAAAGCATACAAGCCTTCAATACTAATGTGTTCCTCCTCCTTTATGAGCATAGGACCTTGCAGAGCAGGGTGGGATCCTGGGGTCTCTAACAGGCCTGGCCCTGACACATACTATGGCACTCCCTTGGGTAAGGCATTGGGAGGGCATGTAATTTCCCCTGAAGGGCTCCTGCAGATGGGGAAACTTTTCAGATGAGTGGAATTCTGATTCTTCCCCTTCTTAGTGGGCCTGGGTAGATAGAGAGATGACCGGTTCTCTGTTTGTGCCCCTCACCTAAGGCTTTGGCATCTCTAACCGGCAAGTGGTCAAATCCCCAGTGGACATACTGATCCATGCCACGACATGGATGAACCTCTGCAGCATTACGCTAAGTGAAAGTCAGACACCGTGGTCCCAAGATTCCATTTATGTGAAATGTCTAGGATGGGCAAATCCCCAGAGACAGGAAACAGATGAGTGGTTAACCCTGGGGAAGGGGGGATGGGGGGTGACTGCTTAATGGGTAGAGGGGTCTTCTTTGGAAATGGTAACATGTTTTGCAACTAGATACAGGTGGTGGTTATATAATATTGTAGAAGTACTAAAAAAAAATGCCACTGGATTGTATGTTTTAAATGATTACTTTTGTTAGGTGAATTTCACCTCGAAAGAAAATAACTTTTTATGGACAGAGAGGCTGAGCTGGCCCATCTTCGGACCACAGATCCCTGGGTCTGCCCCATGCTGTGGCACCCGGGTGGGCACCAGGGGAGAGAGGCTCTCTTTGAGGGGAGCTGGCCCCCCAGAAGCCCTGATACCAGGGGCCCAGCCCTGTTGGACACTGGCAGCAGGGAGTGTCTGCTGGGGTTTTGTCTCTTTCATGTTCCACTGGAAGTGATAAATGAAGCTTTGCATCTGCTTCACGACAGATTAGTCCCGGGAGAGGTAGCAGACGCTCTGGCAGACACGTTTAAATCCTCCTCAGTAGCCAGCTTTCTGCAGGATATAAAATAGAGCTGGGGAGGGAGCGGAGGGAGCGTTCTGCCAGCGGCTGTGTGAGTGAGCCTTCCCCCTGGCCTTGACCCCCGAGTGGCTCAGCAGATGCAGGGGTGCAGAAAACAGCCCTTTCTTCTTACCACAGCCCCCTTGTGCTCCCCCTTGGGGTGTGCAGTGCTTGTGTGGAGTCCCAGACCTGAGATACACTATCCGTGAGGGATAGAGAGTGGTGACAAAAGTCAGACAGCTGTTATTCATCAGCTGTGTGATCTTGGTTGAATGATTTAAACTCTCTGTGCTCCAGTTTCTTCATCTACAGAATGGTGATGGTAATGCCTCTCCCACAGGCATCTAAGAAGCTTAGATGGGCAGATACAAATATGTGACCTTATATTTGTATCAATAGTATATATATATCACATAAACATATAAATATATGTAACAATATATTTATAGTATAAAATAAGGTATAAATTTATATACGGTATAAGTACTATATATAATATATATGTAATATGAGATATACACAGGTCCTTCTACAATGTCTGGCCCACAAATGATGCTGGCAAATATTCATTTCATCTATAAAATGGGGAAGTGGATTCATTCATTCATTCCTTCGTTCATTCAGGGAGTTGAGCTCCCACTGTGTTCCAGGCACAGGGACTGACTAAACAGTGCCTAAGATGAGCACATTCTCTGCCTTCACGAAGCTTCTGTGCTAGTGGAGAGAGAAAACAAGACATCAAAGATCAACATAAGAGTAAATTATAGTAAATGCTATGACTGAAAACACACAAGTGCTTAAGGTGGAAAACAGCCAGGTATGGCCTGTGTAGGTGGTGGTTGGGAAAGGCTCCTCTGAGGAGATGCTGTTTGAACTGGGAGCCAGCAGAGGCAAAGTGGGGAGCTTTCCGGGGGGTGGGGGTGTACAGTAGGTGTGCAGGCTCTGCCTTATGGAGGAACTGAAAGGAGACTGGTGAGGCCAGGGCATGGTGGTTGAGGAATGAGGCTCCAGAGGAGGTTGGAGGAGAAGGGGGTGGTCCCCACTTAGGACCTGGGGGGCTATTTCCAGCAATGTGGATTCTACTGGGAGTTTGAGGCCAAGCTGGTGCAGTGCAGTGGTGGGAGCAGAGTTCTGTTTTAGGAGGTCACGCTGCTGTTGTGAGGGAGAATGGCATGCAGAGCTCACGAGTGCTGTTGGAAGAGCAGCTTACAGGTTCTTGCGTCCGTCCGCCTGAGGGCATCAGAGCTCGCTTCTCTTGTCTGCTTGGCAAGATAGAAATTCCAGCTGGAAGCTCTTTTGGGTTCTCCAGCATCAAGATCCTAGATGGACATCTTCTCTGCTCTCCTGTATTTGTTAGATGTCTCCATGATGCAGTGGTGGGCTAGTGCACGTAGCTGTATGGAAGGTATTAGTGGCTCCTTATTTTGACTGCTGTCTTCACCCATGAGTTCACCCTACTGAAGGAAGTTCTACTTGTGACCAGCCTCTCCTGGAGCAGAGGAACGTAAAAGATTTCAAGGAGGTTTACTGTGGGGAGTTATATATCGAGAGAGATTGATCAGTTGGCTTCATATTCTTTGTGCACGAAGAAGGCAATGTAGGGATGCAGTAGCAGGGAAGGTGAAAGATTCTGGTCCTGGCAGTGGTTGGGTTTCCCTTTTCCTCTGATTGGGCATTATTCCAGACAACTGAAGCCACTTGTCAGTAGGGGTGCCCTAGGAGAGACTTGCTGTCCAGTGCCTGGTGCCTGGGAGAGGAAAAGTGAGTTGCTGGGTCTTCAGTAGGTAGCCCTTCTCATGAGGCCAGGCTTCCCTAGGCCTGCTCAGCTCCAGGCACTGGGGAAACATTTCTAACCTGAAGGCTGTGCAGATCTGGCCACAAGCAAATCCCCTAAAGGGCTGGCTTTGGACTAGTGGAATCCGTTCCAGCAGCTAGTGAGCTCTGATCTGACTGCTCGGGGCTGATACCCATGGGGTATCTAGGGACGTCTTGGGACACCTACTACACTGTGACATTTTCCTAACTGCAGCCTCTTGGACACCTAGGCACCTGAGCTTCTCCCTGCATGTCCTTGGAATGGGAGTCTTGGCTGAGCTGCGAAGCATTGTTGAAAAATCTTTTTTCCCCCCTCAAGTCCTGTCTGGGTTTTGTTGTGAATAAATGGATGTTTGAAATCCATGCCACGGACAAATGTCAAGTGACAAGTCATGAGCTCTCCTAGTGAAGAGTGGAAATGCTAAATGTTAAAGTCCGTGGGCGTCAAAGCGCTTTTGCAGGGTTTAATATGCAATTAATGTAGGTCGTTCTCCTTTCAGCAAGCATTTTATGGGCCCCTGGCCAAGGTAAGAAAGTAATAACAGACACTTAATGAGCACCTCTTACATGCCATGAGTACCAAACTGCTCTGTGCATATTATCTCTTGTAACACTCCATCAGCTTCGTGAGGATGGTGCGGTCAGTATCCTTTTGGGGGATAAAATCACTGAGATTTAAGGGGGTTGGCCACTCACTGAAGGTCATTTAGCCACAGCTAGTGGAGGTACTGAGTACTAGGACAGGAGGGAGAACAAGACAATGTCGCCGCTCGCCTTTCATCCTTAGTGTATTGCATGGAGGCCGGTTTTAGGCAAACGCTTAGACAAGTCTAAGAATGAGAAAGAGTGAAAGCAGAGTCCGGGAAGAGAGTCGTAGTAGGGTGCCCACCTGTTCTGTTTTTGGATGGGGTCAGTCAGGGAAGGCTTCTCCAGGGCTGTCTTTTAAGACTTAGTACATAACCCTGTCTAGGAAATACCATACCTGGGTTCTTCCATCGGCTTGTCTGTGTTCTTCTTAGGGAGCTGTGACTGGGGTGGGTGGATAGATGACCCATTTTTCCTCTCATTTGCGGAATGCCCCCATTACTCTCTTGTCCCTCCGGAGCCAGCGTGGACATATCCTACCCATTTCCGTTTGCAGGATGTCGTGGAGCTGGGCACCTGCTCGTGCTCCAGCATACCTTTGTTCTCCGTATATTGACTTCTCAGGAGAGTGGCTCCCCATGAGTGGCCTGCATTTCACTCCGCCTGTGGTCATCGTGTTTCTGCAGCCCAAGTGTTCTTCCTCATGGGCTTGGCACTTTGCTCCTGCCCCCATTCCTTGGAGACCGTTGTCTTTTGCAGTTTGGGTGGGAAGGATGACTTCTCAATTGCACTGTGGTAAAGAAGGGTTGCTTCGGTGTGGCCTCTTCTCGGGCATCCCCTGGATTGTGCCTTTTAGTATTCCAAGTACAGGGGGCTGAGGAAGGCAGTGCTATTAGAGTATGTCATGCCCAGGCTCGTGTAGTCTCCTCTTTATGATAGCCATGTGGACTTTTCCGACTTCAGCATAATTTTCCACTTGGAGGAGAGTTATTGCTAACAGTTCCCTCTCTAAGCTCAAAGAGTTCATAGCTAAGCAGGGCATAGCGGAGTAGCCTGTGAGGTTTAAATCTTTCCCTGCTGTCTCAGGGAGTGACATCACCACAGGGAGTTTCATGAAGATTTGGAGGGACTGGAGAATACGAACATGAAGCTTGCAGACTGGTTAGGAAGTCACAGCAGTCAACTAGGTATTGACTTTGAGTCAAGTGACTTTGAGCCTCTCTTCCTCATTGGTAGGCCTAAAGTAAAAAGTACTATCCCCTGGGAAGATGATATTTGGGACTAAGTCACCTTATTATATATTAAGGTCTTGGCACCATGGCTGACACACAGTAGACACTTAATAAATGTTAGTATATTCTTATTTTTTGGTCTTCAGAGAGAGAGAGCAGTGGGGTTGAGAGGGGAGGTAATTGACTTTACCTTCATCCCTCTGTCCAACACGTATTCCCTGAATGGGTAAGAAGCTACTCAGTGAGCTTTTGTTGGACAGAGAGATGGAGGTAAAGTCAATTATCTTGCCTTCCAGGACTCTGTCACTCTCTCTCTCTCTTTTTTTTTTTTTTTCCCCCAGAGCCCTTATTTCTACATGAAATGTTATTTATTAATGAAATATTTACTCATTTATTACCTTCCTCTTACTAAAATGTAGCCTTTTGAAAGTCAAAACCGTCTCGGATTCCCTGCCATGGCCCCAACTTTTCATTGAAAATGTAGCTCATAGTAAGTGTCAAGGAAATAGTTGATGAGTGCATGAGAAATCTGATCGGTGGATTTAGTTCAGTTGGATGAGTAGCCATTGTCTCAGCATCAACTTTGGGCCAAGTACTGAGCTAGACACTAGATAGAGAGATGAACAAGACAGACCCTGTTCTCGAGAAGGAAGGGAGGAGAAAAGGAGAAGAGGGTGTCCAGCGTGTCCAGTTTCTGAGCCAATGTTGGCAGAAACATGAGCTGAAATGGAAGGAGTGGTAATGAGCAACACTTCTCTATTCAGAATCACATTCTACTGTGGACTTGGTTCCCTCCTTCACTCCAGATTAGCCCAGAAGGCCACCTTGCCTGGCAGGAGAAATTGACATCCCATTGAAATTGATGAAATATTTAAGCATTTGCCATCAGAGTACACTCAGCATTGCCATTTGGGGAAAACTCATTTAATAAGAAGCCTGACCCCTGCAAATGTGTGAGAGCTGCTTGGTGTGTCTTCTCTTTATATAGATTTTACAGAAACCAGCGATGATTGTGGGGGCAAGCGAGTTGATAAAAGCGTCTCTGGAGAACAAGTACTAAATGGCTTCTTTATTGCTCACCTCTCAAGGAATCTTCTGTTTAAACTGCCAGCAGTAAGTGTGGGTTAGACCTGTGTGAAGTTATTATAAATGCTGTTCTTACACGTAAGAACTTTATTTTTTAATTGGCATCTTTCTTTTCCCCCAAACTAATGCAGTAGGAAGAATGAAAATTTGTAATTTCTTAAGACACAGGAACTACTGTGAGAGAGTGAACAAAGAGGCTATTAAAACACCATAGACTTTCTGAAAAACTCAAACCAGGAAGAACCTCCTCACCTCCTTTGGCTGCACAATGGAGGCCTCTCTGAGCAGCGTGGGGGCAGGGGAGCAGGCTGCAAACACCCAGCACCACATGTTACTGCATGAGAAATAAGCTGCAGGAAAAATGCACAGAGTCAGAGACTGAGTGTTCTTGCTGGACTCTCTTCTTCAGAGCCTTCTGCTCCCTCTCTCATATCCTGCCAGCAATGTAAGTTCTAACCATTTTATGGCTGGGGCTTCAGAAAAGTCAGGGTCAGTGAATGTTTGAAACAGCTTTATACTTAGAGAGGACTGTGAGGAAGTGGAAAGAGTCCTAAAGAACCAAGGTCACAGATCCTGGCTGTGCTAGGATGGGGAGGAAATTTGTGCCTGGGTAGAAAATGATGATTGCCTGGGCTCTTGATTCTAGAGGACACTCCTCTAGGCCATCTGATTTTGATTTTATGGAGCCTAGTTTATAATATGTGAGTTTTAAATAACTGATAGTGCACGTTCTGTTGTATCAGGCAGAGGTTCCACTGGCCCACGCAACCTCCCCAAAGCCACTTTGACCTCCGTGTGCACATCCGTGTGAATATTTCTCATGTATGGATGTGGCTGTACTTTGGGTTTTCTTTTGAGCCAGTTGCAGTATCTTCATAATCTGTATTGATAAATGATAGAACAAAGTAAAATTAACGACAGGAAAAAGAATTTAAAAGAAGAAAAAATTCATGATAAAATCTCATCACGTGTTCATTCTGTATGTGAGAGTCATGATTTTACCATTTTTTGAAAATTATCTTTTAACACTAGTTACTGAGATACGCTCTTTACGTAGCTTAACCTTTTTGAGCCTCAACATGCTCATCTGCAGAATGGGAATAATAATACAGAGTGAAATCCTTACAGATTTTTATCAAGGGTTTTCCCATTCCTGTCTTGTTTGGTAGTGATTGTTAAATAATATGTAACAATTAATTTTTAGCCATTAAGGATGGTAAATGGAGAATGTTTGTGAAAACACTTCTGTCAAGTGTGATTCATAAAATGTGATTCAGACTTTTTAGCTGGAGCTATTATTGTTGGCATCAAATGATGATTGCAGAGTTGCTCTTAACTCTCTGAAAGCTTGTGATTTGGAAGGGAGAGGAAATTTTCTCTGGTGGCTCCAGGAGGTGAACTGGGGCCAGTGAAGAGAAACTGTAGGATCAGGTTTTGGCTGATAATAATAGAGAAGGGCTTTCTAACAACTTGCTGTAATGATGGCGTGGGCTGCCTCATGGGGTAGTGAGGTTCCCATCACTGAAAGTACTCCAGCAGAGGCTGGGTTGCTCATGGTAACTGCAGTACTAAAGAGCTTCCCAGACTTGGCTCCCATTTCTGGGAAGCTTAATGTAGAGAAACACAGACCTGCTTGGGAAAAACGGTCACAGCCCACTGACAGGGAACCTGTGAGCCCTGGGCCTGTGTATACATGTGGATAACATAGGAACAGTGCCTGGGGTGGTGCCTCGCACACAGTTGATGCACATCGTGTGCTGCTTTCAGTGACCTATCTTCTTGCAAGAGTTTTGTTCATTGACCTGTGCAGTAAGACAGTGAGTTTTTATATAGGAGCATGATACGCACACCTAATATGTAAAGCAGGCAGTCCCACTGCATGGGTTCAGGCTGCTGGCTAAGTGTGCGACTCCTGAGGGATTGGACCTTTGTAGGTAAGGTGAGATCCTAGAGGCCAGGGGTGCTGTGTGAACCATGCGGGGTCATGCAGATGGGGCTGAGCCTCACTCTCTGCCCACTAGTCAAAGGAGGTCTGTTAAGCCACAAAACATTTTCTGTTGTTCCTCTGTCCCAAGCTCTCCAGGAGCTCCTTATCTAATTCAGCATAAAAGCCAAAGTTCTTACAAATGCCAGCAAGGCTTCACATGATCTGGCCCTCACACTTTTCTTCTGTCATTCCTACTACTCTTTCTCATTCTGTTTCATTTATGCCACGGCAGCCCACTGATTTATATTCCTGCCTCAGGACCTTTGCACCTGCAGCTTCTGTCTGGAATGCTCTTCTCCCAGATAGCCAGGTGGCTTGTTTCCTGATCTTTTTCATGATTTTGCTCAGATGTCACCTTTTCACTGGGGCCTTTCCTGCATGCTGTTTATTTCAACCTGTAGCCCTCACCCCTTTGTGGCATTCCCTTCCCTGCTTTGTTTGATTCACAGCAGTTAGCACCATCTGACCTGTTAGTTATCTTGTTTACTGTCTTTCTCCTTCCACTAGAAAATAAGCTCTGCAAGAAGATTTTTTAATGTTTTATTCACCTGCCATTGAGAGCACTGCTTGGTCCATAGTGGGTACTCATTAAATATTTGTTAAAACATATATCAGTGAGTTTCCCAAATACTCTTATGTGGCAGGTTTTAGACAAGAGGCTCTGATGATACTTTTCTGGGGTTTCCTTGGGCATTTCTATGGTAGGCAGTCTTTACCATGGTTCTCAGTAATCCTCGTCTCTTTGCATTCATGCCTTTGTGTGTAACCCCTTTCCTTCCAGTGTGGGCTGGACCTAGAGACTTGCTTCTAAAGAATAAAATAAGGCAGAAGTTATGGGCTGTTAATTCTTTAGATAGGTTAAAAAAGACTGTAACTTCCATCTTGGTAGCACTTTCTCTTTGCTGGCACTTTTTCTTGCTCCCTTCCTTACTCTGTTGAAGCAAGCTGACTGGTGAGATCTTCTCTAGAGAGGCCCACGGGGCAAGGAACTAGGGGAGGCCTCCAACCACTGATGCATGAAGAACTAAGACCTCAGTCCAGCAGCCCTTGAGAGACTGAATCCTGCCAACAGCCATGAGTGAGCTCAGAAGCAGATCCTTCCCTGGCCAAGCCTTCAGATGAGACCACAGCTCCAGCCAACATCTTGATTGCAGGCAGATGAGATGCTAAAGCAGAGAACCCCCATCTAAGCTGTGATTAGATTCCTGAAACATGGAAACTGCGAGATAAGAAATGTATATTACTTTAGGGGTGCCTGGGTGGCTCAGATGGTTAGGCGTCTGCCTTCAGCTCAGGTCATGATCCCGGGGTCCTGGGATCGAGTCCCGCGTCAGGCTCCCTGCTCCTTGGGAGCCTGCTTCTCCCTCTGCCTCTCTCTCTCTCTGTCTCTCATGAATGAATAAATAAAATCTTAAAAAAAATGTATATTACTTTAAACTGCTAAGTTTTGGGGTAATTTGTTACACAGCAGTATAACAGTTTCTGTGTAACTAAGGCACATTTGTTTTTTTCTTGATCTGTTGGGAACTGGATTCCTTTATTGGAGGAATGTCAAGTGTGATTCATAAGCCACACTCACTCATACCTCCAGGCCTCTGCATAGGCTGCTCCTTCAACCTTCAATGCCCTAGGCTCCCCTAGATCCTTACCCTCCTTCCTATTTCCTTCCTCAGCTACACAAACGCAAAGACACACACACACACACACACGCATACACACATTTGCTTTAGTCTGAGGCATTCCTGACATTGGTATTTGATACAACTTTAGGCCCAACAGAAACTGCCTGAGACCCTGTTAGTAATGCCATAATAAGATGGGTAAATTCTCAGTACCTCTGACACTGCTGAAGGCAGAGTTGTAAGTGATGCTTGTTTGATAATGCCGAGGATGTGTCACTGCTCGGAAGGCCGTCTGGTATTTATAGGAAGCCGAAAGTTAGGCCCTGGGGAAAAATGAGTTCCAGACTGTTGCACTTATTTTCAGATAGAATCATATTCTCTGAAAAATTGTGTAGGATGTTGAACTGATAGGGAATTCACCATGATTGTATGGCTCACTGGGCTTGTATTATGGCAGAGAAAAACCATCTTGTTGGGTTGGGAAGATGACAGTCACATGTCCTCAGCCGGCCCGTGATCGATGTTGGAGGACAGGTTGAAGACGCAGCTGCATTCTTCTTCCAACTGGAAGGCATGCAGTTGCATTTTAAAGTGAATCCACAATAGGAAGGCCTCTTTGACAGACACGTTGTGAGGCTCATCCCATTGGCGGCATGCGCTGCTAGATGAAACTGGAAGTTTTGAGATAAGCGTTTGGCAATTTAAAGAGGCATCTTGTCTGTCATTTGTAATGGCTAAAACCTTGGAGGAAAATATAGTCTCACATGGAAGGGTTTGCGGGGAGTAAGTTTAGTCAGTCAGTCACTCAATCAGTAGGCCAGCAAACACCTCCTGTATGCCTATTTTGTGCCCAGAACCACACTCACGATGGAAAAATATAGTTAAATAAGACTCCATCCTGTTCTCAGGCCATGGAATAGTACATGTTACAACACATGTAAACATAATCCTAATACAGGGAATGGGGGGCTTGGGCTTTGAGGCCAAATAAAGTGATTGATCCTACCCACAGGGAACAGGGAAGGATAAATAAAGGCCTTTCTGAGTAGGCAAATAATTTGGGTAGGTAAGTGGTGGGGTAAGGATCTAGGGGAGCCTAGGGCATTGAAGGTTGAAGGAGCAGCCTCTGCAGAGGCCTGGAGGTATGAGTGAGTGTGGCCAGGTTGGGGATTGAGAGGGCCATCAAGGAGGACATGTACAAGGCTGGAGGAGGCCAGAGGGACAGCTGAGTCTGGTCTCAGAAGGCCTTGAGGGCCAGGCCAAAGTTCAGATTCAGTTCTAAGGGCAACAGGGAGCTCATGTAGGGGAGGCGTAGGCAGATTTGGGGTTTGGGAGGGTCACTTGTCACTTCACTCCAGAGGAAGAGGGGTTGGAAGAAGTGAGAATGGGGGCAGATAGACCGATGAGATCAGAAGCAAGGATGTGTGTTTCTGTGTCACTCTGAACCATGCTTATTTGCTGTTCTGTTTTTCCCTCCTTTCGGATTAACTACGGTCATCGCCAAATGGTGGTAGACATCTGATGGGGAGGTGATGCAGGTGGAGTAGTCCTTTCAGAAATCATCTAAGTGTCTAGGGCAGACATGAGATTTTCAAGGCCCATCTCCAAGGGCATCTCGGGGCCCCAGTCAGAGGGTGTTCTGGCAGTGGGGAGGCCGACTGTCCTGGTTTGCCAGGAGGCATGACTTTCAGTGCTAAAACTAGCAATGTCCTGGGCAACCAAGGCCAGTGAGGTCACCTGGCTCAACAGGGTAATGCTGAGGTTCCCTCCCTTCTCAGCCAGACATTCCCATACCACCCCATTCTCAATTTTTGTGTTTCTATGTCTGCGTCTCTTCTCAGTTCTCTGACCTATTTGTCAGGGATGTGCATTGGCCACCTCCTGAAGACGAGAGGCCTGCACCCACTCCTCCCTCAGTTGTAGCCAGGCCCTGGGCTCCTTGTCCAGACCAGGCACATGTGTGTCCTGGGGTGGGGGTTGCTGGCTGCTTCACTGGAGCTGCCCCCAGTCCAGGACCCTTGTGTGGCTGGCCCCCATGTCCCTGAGGCTGGTTCTGGCCTCCATCTTCTGCACTTTAGGGAGTGGGCCTGCGTTCCCCAGCTCCAGGTGCTTTCACTGGCCCCGTGTTCTCAAAGCCTCCCGCCCCCCGCCCCACCCCAGTCCTTGGATTTGCCTCTGCCCTGGGTTCCTTGCTCTCTGAAAGGATGGGCTCAGGGGAACTTGGGCCCAAACCAGCCCTGTGTGTGCCATTCATGGGATCAGGAGGATGCTGTTGCATAGTTCCCATGGTGCAAGTGAGAATTGAGATGAATGCAATCAGGAAAAATGTTGACAGGATGTTTTTGGTGCTGTGTAGCTAAGATGAAAGCTACCGGAAGTGACCTTCACTCCATGCATTGAGACCATGGCTCATCTGCACTGGGGTATTGTCTGCTCCTACCCTCTCCCTGCTAGATAGCTGTGAGTCATCTCAGTGGATGCCTGGTTTCTAATTAGAAGGGAAACATGGTGCTCCTTCCACAAAGATTTATTGAGTGTCCATGCTGTGGCTTCTCAGCTGATTCCCACCCGGCATGGGAGGGTCCCTGGGGGGGGTGTATGTCCATGGTGGTGCCCCCGCTCCCTCCTTTCCCCTTCCAGGAGCCTGTTCAGTGCCTGTTCTGCCCCTTCTGATAGAAGCTTCTCCATCATTCTGAGCAGGATGGTCTCCTTGCGCTCTCTCTACATACAGGTTTCATTTCTTTTCTCAGGAACCTTGGTAATTCCTCCACTTTTAGGAAGCAATGGCTCCCACCTCTTGGAATCTGCTCATCTTAGTTGGCTTGGGTAGTGAAACAAAATACCATGCTGGGGGGGTGGGGGCTTAAACGACAGACTTTTTTAGCCCTCACAATTCTGGAGGTGGCAAGTGCCAGATTAAGGTCTAAAAGGGTCGGTTTCTGGTGAGGGCTCTCTTCCTGACTTGCAGGTGGCTGCCTTCTCACTGGGTCCTCACATAGTGGAGTGGGGGGTGGCCATGACTGAGTACTCTTCCGTGTCTCTTCTTATGGGACACTAGTCCTGTTGGACCGGGGCCCCACCCTTATGACCTCAGTTAACCATCATAACCTCTGAAGAGTCCTTTCTTTGAGTCCAGTCATGCTGGGGGTTCAGGCTTCAACATACCCATTTCTGGGAGAGGGATGCAATTCAGTTCCCAGCAGTGTGCTCTTCCGCGTCTGACTCCTTACCCCATTCCTGGTCAGAGAGCTTGGCTGTCTGCATGAGGGCACTCCCAGGGTCGGTGGTAGTAGCTAAGGTGGGAAGGGATTGGTGGAGGGAGAGCTGGTTCAAATGGCATAAAGAATAGGAAGTGGGGAAAAAAAAAAAAGCTTCTGTGTTCTAGATACGAGTCACCACCATTCTCCTAAGATCAGCTTATTTGGCAGCAATAGCATGCTATTTCCAGAAGGTGAATTTGTGGTTGCAGTGTGTGAGCTCTGATTCCTAGGAGAGAAGGCAAGTCCTAGCAGGTATCTGGGAGGGTAGGGCAGTTGGACCAGGACTTCACTGCTTCCCATCACATTGCTGGTGCTCTTGGGGGAATTTTGTTTAGTAAAGGATGTGACCACAGTGACCTTTTCGTGGCTGGTTCTTCCAGCATAAGTAGATGCTTGGTTGGTGGGCAGGTATTTGGTTCCCTGAGAGGGGTGACTTCATCAGATGAGAACAGAATTTGGCCCACAACTTCTGGAATGTGGACTTGCAGGGGTAGTGATCTGGCCCTCTGGGCTGCTGATGATGTTGGCCCAGGGAGAGATGCCTCGGAGGGCAGGTGGGTGGTTTTCTATCGCCCTGATGCCTTTTGGGTGCTCCAGAGGCAGGGATCAGCTTCCTCACCATCAACAAGCACCACTCAGGCCTTTCCACCCGCTGTTTCCACTGTCGATTAGAAACAAGTCTGGGAGATTATGGGTGGATGTTTCCCAAGTGACTGCTTTCTTTTTTTTTTTTTTTTTTTAAGATTTTATTTATTTTTTAGAGCGCAAGCGAGAGAGAAACAGCATGAGAGGGGAGAGGGTCAGAGGGAGAAGCAGGCTCCCCGCTGAGCCGGGAGCCCAATGTGGGACTCGATCCCAGGACCCTGGGATCATGACCTGAGCCGAAGGCAGACGCTTAACCATCTGAGCCACCCAGGCGCCCCTAAGTGACTGCTTTCTTGAATGGGTTCCAAGTATGCAGCCTAGAGCCAGGCTTCCCAATTTGGGGATCATTTGTAGTCAGATCAGGCTCTGAGATAGGGACACAGAACTAGCAGTGATAAGTTACATGACCATTCCAATACCCATTTACTGATCAATAGTAGAGGAGAAATTTCAAGTACTTAACAAATTGTTGGTGGACACATTGCCATGGCAACTGCTAATTCTTGAGAACCCATTCACTCACAGGTTCTTGAGGCCCTTTCTCTGACATACGCTTGCTGGGGCTGAGAACACTTGTATTTCTGTAAACATTGGAGCAAATATTTTTTGAAATTAAGGGGAAAAAAACTGTCCCTGTAATTTTGGCTCTGAGGGTGCAAGAGCGGGGAAAGGTTTGTCTCACACAGGTTTCCGGCCCTATCATGTTTGAGTGCCGTCTCTCCTCCCCTAATCTTCCTATTTTTATTTGTTTTTAGACTTCTTTTATTGAAAGAAAATTGTAAGTTTGTATGTAGTGCCTATTTTCTGTAGAAAATACAGAAAGAGCACAGAGAAAAAAATAAAGCCCCATGCAGAAGAACAGTGGGGATTTAATGTTCTCTTTGGTGCACTTCCTTTCCATGTTTTTTAAATATTCGCATTTCCGTATTTGTATATTTTAAACACAATTGGAGTAATTTTACACGTGACAGTTGATTTCACATCCTGCTTTATCCCTTAACGTTTATCATTCCCATGACCCCACTTTGGGTGATTTGGAAATCCGAAGGCCGGATAGCAGCATGAGCTTCAGGTGCATGAGCATACCGCCGCTTACTCAACCAGTCTGATTTCCAACACTTCTGGATCCCTTTGCATTCATATAAGTAACACTCGACCGAGGATCTGTGCATGCAAGTCAGAAAACATCTCCCTGGGAGAGAATGACTGCCTCCAGCTCCAAGGCTGTTAATAGTGACACACACAGGTGCCCAGCGTGTCTCGCCGGCCTGTGGTAGCAGCCTAGGGGCCTGGATGCAGTGACTCGTCCGTTGCCCTGCTGTTGGGCAAAGCAAGATAGGACGGATATTCTGTTGTCCCAGCTGTTTTGTTACTCTAGTATTTCCAGCTTGGAGTTATCCCACGTCCACGGAAGGAAAGGTGTTAGATACAAGAAGAATCAAAAGATGTGACTGACAAGGTCCGTCTTCAGGGAAGGGGATGTGTTTTTCTTGTGCATTGAAGCAAACGAGGAAGAGTTTTGTGTTGCTTGCCAGGACCTGCCCTGGAATTGTTGTGGAGCGGGTGAGGTGTCTCCCCTGGAAAAGAGAAAGTGGGAGGGATGGGTAGAGGCTCTAGGACCTGATATATAGGAGTTCCTGCCACAGCAGAGGCTTAGAGCCCTTGTCATATGCTGGTTCTGACACCTGCTTCCTGTCCCACTGACCCCTTCTTGGCCCCCTGGGCAGCTGTCCCCACACCCCTGCCCTACCCACTGGAAGCACCATGTTAGGACATCCCCAGAGCCCCTGCTGTCATCCCTCCCATGTTGTCACTTCCACAGGACATATGCCAGATGCTCACGTTCTGTGGTGCAAGGACAGGTACACCCCAGAGGTTCCCTCCTCTTCTTGCCTGATTTCTGTCCATTTCGTCCAACCCCCCCTCCGCCCCACCCCAGCTTGCAGCTGCAGGTGCTGGGGCTCCCCAGACAGCTGCAGTCATCCGCATCCTGTCTGGGCTGTGTCCTCCCTTCCCCTCCCTCTGCCCCTCTCTGGGCATCTCTGAGGGCCGCCTTGCCGGGAGCAGCTGTTGATTCAGATTTTCATCAGGACTTTGATAATTAAAACTCGAAGCTCTTCAGACATTCGCATTCCATTACATTGACGGAGCAGCTGTTTAAATTTGGGGCAGGGAACCAGAGCCTTGTGTGGTGAGCTTGGGTTTGGATTAATCAAGTCTGCAGATTCACTCCCCTTAGCTCCAGAGAGAGAGGCTTTGGGAAAGCAAACGCCCCCCTGCCCTCAGTTTATATGAACAACTGCTCTGTTCTGGCGCCGTGTTGTGCTGCTTGGAGGGAGACCACGTGGCTTTGGATCCCAGCTCTGCCCTTTCTTGGCTGTGTGACCTTGAGCAGGTTACCCAGCCTCTCTGTAGAATTCAAGAATTGCTAGTGTTGGTCATGGAGGATTTGACGACCAAGTGAAACTGCACAGCATAAGTGCTTAATTATTGTTTATATTTGTAGGATTTTATATCCTGCCCCCGACGGCTCAGTTCATCCTGTCTTATGCTATTTAAAGAGGAGGAAATTGAGCTTAGCAGAGACAGAGTCATGTATGTGAGCCCATGCAGGCGGCCAGTGGGGTACTGAGCTTTGAGCTCAGTCTGCCTGACCGCAGGCATGGGTCCGTCCCACCATGTGCCCGCTTCCCTTTCTGCCTCCTTCACTTGCCGTCTTTGTGCCTGTTGTTCCTGTCCTTAACTTAGAAGGCAGTGGCCTCAGCTCAGGGAGTTGCCAAACTCTCCCCATTTTGGGGGGAGGGGCAAGTACGAATTCCTGGATGAATGGAGTTTCTTCATTTTTCCTTGGCCCCAAGTTTTCCTATCCTTCCTTAGTGCAGACATCTCAACAGCAGCCTTAAAAACGCCCCTCTGTACATCGTAACCCATGTTGTTGTAGCTTCCAGGTCTGTGGGGACCTTGAGGGGGGAGAGGAGGGAGAGCGTCAGGCTGTGAGCACCCAGACACACGTGTGCACGCACCAAGCAGGGAAGCCTCCTTTTCCTGGTGTTAGTGGTCTGGGGGGGGGGGGGGCGCTGGAGCAGGAGTTGGAGATAATCCCCTCCGACAGTGGCCGTTCCGTCAATAATGGTGTGAGTGTTGGTGGCAGCTCCATCCTTTCCGGGGGACTTGTTGTAAGCCTGGCTGCCACCCTGCTGGGGCCTGACATACGTGATTTAATTCCGTTCCCCCCAACAACCCTGCAGGTAGGTATGATTTCCTCTGTATTGTGGATGGAGCAGTGAGACGTGGAGAGGTTCAGACAGAGGCCCCAGGACCTGCAGGGGGTAAGTGTGAGGCTGGAGCTCTAACCTGGCTGTAGACCTTGGAGCCCGTGCGCCTCTGCGCATTGCCTGGGTTCTGACACACGCCTCAGATCTCCCCTTGGATTATCCTGTTGGGGTGGAGAACCAGAGTCCAGGCTCAAGTTTCTCTGCAAGTGCTTCCAGTGGGAGATTTCTCTCCCCCCATGAAACATGTTTCTTTGATCCCTTATTTGATACTGTAAGCTCCTTAAAACATCAGGTGCAGTGGAGTGAATTGCAATGTGAGTTGCTTTGAGAAAATATTTGTACTTGGCTACTTGAACCTAATGGTCACTGGAGAAGAGCCAGGAGTGGGGTTTGAGCTAACACAGCCCATTGCTGGGGTCTGTGACCTGAGGAAGGGCAGTGCCAGGGGCTCTGGGCAGGTCCAGGAAGTGAGGAGAGGAGAGGGTGGGAGGGCCCCAGGAGTGGGTGAGTCATCATCCATGTGGGGTCTAGGGACCATGTAGATGTCTGAACATGGCTCAGACTTGATCAGGGAGTGAGGGCACACCAGAAATGGTCCCTAGGGGTAAGTGCGGAAGCCACATCATGGAAATAACAGGGTCTGAAGGAGGCACATTGCCTTCTAGAAGTCTAGCTCACAGGCTGGCTTGATCTGCCGATCCTGCCCCATGGGTTAGTGGGCAACATGGTAGCCAGACTTCCTGCTCTCTCCACCCCCATGAGTTACCATGAGAAGAGATAGCCCACCTTAAAGACCTCGCTGGTGCGGTCTTAACCCCTCTTCCAGGAGGCATCTGGAAGAACACTGGAGTAAAGCAATTGAAGGTCTTCTGTGAAGCTGGGGCTTTGGGATAATAGGATGTCTGAAGCTGGGAATCTTCAAAGGAACTATAGCAATAACAAGCACCTGGTGATCACACGCAGTTGACAATCCCCTAAGATACAGGTCAGTACTGGCAATTAAGCCTTCCTTTGCTCATCTGCTTTGCTCTCCTTTGGCTGGTGGTCCTCAGAGTGTTCCTAGAGTGGAGGCTGCAGGAGTACCTGGAAACTTGTTAGAAATTCAGCTTTTCAGGCCCTGCCCCAAACCTGCTGAATCAGAAACCGAAGCAATCCCTGTGATTGTCCAGGTGATTGTGATTCACCCTTAAGTCTGAAAACCGCTGCCATAGGCCAGTGACACCCCGCATATGGCATGTCACCATCTGTGGTTCATGAAACCTTAGGTGGTGTGTGGACAGGGCATTCATTCAGAAGCGTTGAATCACATAGAGAAAAAGCTTCCTTTTCTTTCACTGTCCCTCTGCAAAGGGGACCTCTCAGTTTTGGGGTGTCTAATGCCCTGCCTTTTAACACTGCTGCCTATTTTTATCTGGGAGAAAGGAGGTGTCAAGGTCAGAACCTTAGGTGAACAACAGCGTCTTGTTAGTATTTATGTGCTTTGTTTTTTGTTGCTGTTAATTTTGCCTTTAGAATCTTTAGGTCTTCATGGCACGTGAGAATGAGCTTCCAGTTTTGGTAGTGATGCAGAGTTCCCTTTTAAAGTAAGTTAAGAAAAAGTCACTTAAATACTCATACAGGTGGTACTAGGATTTGTCACTGCCTGTGCTGGAGGGCTGGGAGAGTTTAGCAGGCATGGTTAGAAGCATTGCTGCGAAGACGGGGCTTATGGACCTGAGGATGGCCATAGTGATTCTCATATTGTGGACACGGAGCCACCTGCCTTGCAATCACCTGGGAGGCTCTTTAAAAATATGGATGCTGGGGCGACTGAGTGGCTCAGTCAGTTAGGCGGCTGCCTTCGGCTCAGGTCATGATCCCGGGGTCCTGGGATCGAGCCCCGCGTTGGGCTCCCTGCTCAGTGGAGAGTCTGCTTCTCCCTCTCTCTCTGCCTACTTGTGCTCTCTCTCTGTCAAATAAATAAATAAAATCTTTAAGAAAAAAAAACGGATGCTTAGGGGTGAGTGGGTGGCACAGTCGTTAAGCCTTCGGCTCAGGTCATGATCCCGGGGTCCTGGGATCGAGCCCTGTGTCGGGCTCCCTACTTGGTGGGAAGCCTGCTTCTCCCTCTCCCACTCTCCCTGCTTGTGTTCCCTCTGTCGCTGTCTCTCTGTCAAATAAATAAATAAAATCTTAAAAAAAAAAAAAAAAACGATGGATGCTTGGGTCCCACCCCTGAACTACTGAACGAGCACAGCCCAGGTATCTGCATTTAACAAGTCCCCAAGAGAGTCTAATGACCAGTAAACTTGGGAACCACAAGGGAGGTGGTCGGAACACAGATTTGTGAATCTCCCCTCGGCCTTGCCAGGTTAGCTAATCTCCTGGAAGGGATTGGTGTGAGACTCAGGCAGTTGGCCAGCTATGATATTCTCGGCCTCGATGCACCAATTTGTGTGAGCTCAGCTTTCTTCACCTGGCAGTTGTAATGCAAAGCAATTTTGCTTAAACCATCATGGCACAGAGGTTAAGATGGAGTTTAGGACCAAGACTGAGGCCAGGTTTTTTTTTTTTTTTTTTTTAAGATTTTATTATTTATTTGCGAGAGAGGGAACACAAGCAGGGGGCGTGGGAGAGGGAGAAGCAGCCTTCCCGCAGAGCAGGGAGCCTGATGCGGGGCTTGATCCCAGGACCCCGAGATCATGAGCTGAGCCAAAGGCAGTTGCTTAACCAACTGAGCCACCCAGGCGCCCCTGGGTTTGGGGTTTTAAGACATGTTCTGGCTCTCTTGGCAGTTTTGCTCCTTGTAAGGTGTACTTCTGCACATCAAATGTTTTTCCCCATGAGGCTTACATGTGTGGCCTCAGGTGCTGGCCAGCACCGCTCAGCCTGTTTATCAGACCATGGCTGTTTCTATTACCAGAATGGAAGGCTGTTTTACATGCAGATGCCGCCACCTTCCTTAGCTAGCTGCATGCTGTTTTAACCCCAGAGATCTTGCAGGGCTTTGCGGCACAGCCTGTGATGGGGAAGAAAACAAGTGTTAAAAATGTAGGTTTAAAGTGGTGTTAATGGGGGGATTCTTGTGTGAGTCCACAGCCTGTTCCAGAATGCATTGTCCAGCTGGAAACGGGCTGGGTATTGATGACATTGGACAGTGCTGGCCAAGGAAACCAGGGCCGTCCCTCAGTCTGTGAAGCATCCTCGGGCCCAGCAAGACATGCGGGGACTGGGGACTGGTGCCGGGGCTTCTGGCTCTTCTAAGTCCTCTTTGTGTGACCTTGTTAAATCATCTGCTTTCTCCAGGCTTCAGTTTTCCCAAAGGCAAAATGGGGATAATAATGAATTTGCCTCCTGGGGCTATTATGAGGGGAGGGGCTAAGAAGAGAGAGCAGGAAAGTGTTTTGTCACCTAGACGGTGATGTGCAGGTGTTGGCTGCCCATCTGTCACTGGGAGACTTATGTGCAGGCATTTTCTGTCAGGAAACCTTAATTCAGTTTTAATCCCTGTGGTCTTGCACATTTAGGGATTTTGTATGTCATTTGACTCAGAGGTGGCAAATTCATGGACCACGAGGCTAGCTCCATGCACAGGCAGGAATTCTTCTGAGTACACAGTGTTCTTTAAAAATTGCTTCGGGACACCTTTAGATGGCATCTGGATTCTTTGATTTGTTGAACATCTACTCCTATGTATTGTCCAGTCTGTGGCTTTGCACATTTATATTACCTGTGGACCCAGAGATCCTTGGAGGCGACCTCTAAAGTTCTGGATTTTCAGGTGTGGTCCCCGGGTGTAGTGGAAGAATATGCTCCATGTATGATTGGCTCTCGTGCAGTCATGATTTGACATGAGTAGTATGGTGATGGGGCCAGGGGAGGAGTATTGCTGAATGTCACCTGTGTACCAACATCAGATGGAGGGCCCTTCCCCAAATAGCCATGAGTGAGGTGCTGGGAACCATAAGGTGGGATACCATCCCTGCTTGGGATGGGAGGGGTGGTCAGGGAGCACTTCCCTGAGGAAGCCTTGATGCTTGAAGGACATTTCCGAGGGCGATGAGACTGCAAGGGAAGAGTGGTCCTAGGCCTCACCTGTCTGCCAAGAGAAGGGCACGAAGGCTTTAAATGCTACCATTTGTTTGGATGACCCTGAGTTAAGCAAGACTGAGATACGGATCATGAGGTGGGTGGGTGGGTGTCAGGGGAGGGACTCTCCTTTTGAAGGCAGCTGTCCTAGATGGATCGATTAGTGTTTTTGCAGGAAAACACAGTTCTACTCAGAAGTGTGTAATTGAAGAGAATTTCATGAAGCAACTCCTAAAATGCCTCCTCCTAGAGGCTGAGGAAGCCTACAAGGGGTGCTGGGGCACCAAGGGGAGACTCAGAGGAATAGGCTTGGAGGAGGGTGGTCATGTAGGCTTGACATACCTGTTGGGTATCCGTGTGGATACGAATTTAGGCAGTTAGATATACAAGTTGTAGAGTCCAGGGAACACAGGACTGGAATAAAGATGTAAAACTGGGAGTAGTCAGTATGTAGATGCTATTTATAGTCACGGGCCTGGAGTGAGATCCTCAGGAAAAGAGAGAGAAGAAATTCACCAACCGAACCCTGAGCACTCCAGCATCTTGCAGTCAAGAGGAGGGTGAGGGAGAGGCTGGCCTGGAGGCTGAGAAAGAGTGAGGTGGAGGGGGCTGGGCAACAAGACAGAGCAGTGTCTGAATCCAGGAGGAGGCAGCAACCAGTCATGTCCAACTGATGATGTCAGATTCAGCAACATGGAGGTCACAGGTGACCTTGGGGGGTGTGGTGTTCCCTTCCTGGTGGCAATGAGAGCTTGATTGTAGTGGGTGCCAGATACCGTGGCTTCAGATTGAACATAGTGACTACAGAGGGTTCTTTCCAGTTTTGTCCCCTTCTGTGGGGGAACAAAGAGATGATGAACACCCACACCTTTATGTGCCTACAGTAGTTTTCTATTTTGAAATGAAAATAATGAATTTTTGGAAAATGGGGAAGATGAAAACAGTACCCTAGACCCACCTCCCTTATACCACCCCTGATAGAATACATTGTAATTTTCAGCTTCCAACCCCTTCCATGCTTCTAATTTTTTAAACCACTTACAGTGTTAATGCAGGATCAGTCCTTTTCCAGCTTAACATTTCATCACCGGAGGTCTTCCATTCTGTCTCTTTGCCACGGTAACCTGGGTAGTTAAAACTTGCATGATCTCATTAGGACCTGTTCCCAACCTCCGTATTTCCTGTGGAGTCTGAAACTAATGAAGGGGATGAAGAAAATGTCTGTAAATATTTTGTTGGTTTGCAAACATAAGCACTCTTAAATCCAGCTTAATGATTGCTCAGTTTAATTAAACACTCTTGGTCTAACTCGTTACCCACTTCTTTGCACTGATTACTGCCCTGATATGAAAGGAGAAATCCAAATGTGCCTTTGAGGTTCTTTTTTCCCCCCTTCTTTCTCTTCTCGTTTCACAAATATGAGAGGAGAAAGGTGAAGGGAGGAATCTGGTTCTGCTTTGTGCATTCTTCCGACCCAGCTTTTTGTTTGGGATAGCCTTTTGTTTGGGAAAAAGTTCTCTAATCTTTTTGTTTGTGGCCACAACTCCCCCACCCCTTTAAAAAAATGTATTAAGATGTTTTTTTTCCCAGACTAAAAGTGCTAGAAGGGTGCTGCAGTGTAGTGATTGTTGATCACTGTGTACAATCATGTTGCTACCATCTCCTCAAGATGCAGAATTGTTCCCTCCACCTAAAAAGTTCCCCTCCTTTTCCTTCCCCCTTCTTTGCCTCTCACTTCCACCCAGCATCTTGCCCCAGGCAACCACTTACCTGCTTTTTGACACTATAGTTTTTCCATTTCTATAATTTTATATAAAAGGAATAAAATGGAATATAGTCTTTTGTACTGGACTCTTTCACTTTGTCTTTTTGCATCTATTAATATTTCTTCTTCCATGTTAGGACCAAGTCTTCTTCCATGGTTAGGACCTACCACAATGTGTTAATCCATTCACTTTTTGTTCCCTGCCTCTAACTCCACTCACTCACTTCATTCATCCTTAAATTGCAAGTGACAGAGACAGTCAGAAAGCTTCTTGTAATGTTTTTGATCAGGACCTTCAAAATGCTGAGTGCTTTACCTGTGCTCACTGCCCTCCTCTTTGTGTGATGAGCATAAATTGTAACAGAGCCACCTGGAATCCTAGGTGGGGATTGGGTTCTGAAATCAACAGATAAGTTGGGAATTGCATACTGTCACAGTAATCCTTGGAAAATTCCTTACATCACTCGTGATAAAGTATTTTGGAGTGAGTAATTTTTCTGCATGCTACAGTTTAACATTAATTGAACTAGACTGAAGGAAAGAACAACAGAAAACGATGCAGACAAGTAGACAAGGCATTCTTGAATTAAATGGGTGGAAATTCTGAGGTCTTTGTGCTCTATTTTAAGTCTCTGTAACTTTAACTCAATTTTATTTATTCATTTTTACATAGTGAGGATTTTTTTTATTCTTATGTTAATCCCCATACATTACATCATTAGTTTTAGACGTAGTGTTCCATGATTCATTGTTTGTGCATAACACCCAGTGCTCCATGCAGAATGTGCCCTCCTCAATACCCACCACCAGGCTAACCCATCCTCCCATCCCCCTCCCCTCTAGAACCCTCAGTTTGTTTTTCAGAGTCCATCGTCTCTCATGGTTCGTCTACCCCTCCGATTTCCCCCGCTTCATTCTTCCCCTCCTGCTACCTTCTTCTTCTTTTTTTTTTTTTTCTTAACATATATTGCATTATTTGTTTAGAGGTACAGATCTGAGATTCAACAGTCTTGCACAATTCACAGCGCTTACCAGAGCACATACCCTCCCCAGTGTCTATCACCCAGTCACCCCATCCCTCCCACCCCACCCCCCACTCCAGCAACCCTCAGTTTGTTTCCTGCAATTAAGAATTCCTCATATCAGTGAGATCATATGATACATGTCTTTCTCTGTTTGACTTATTTCGCTCAACATAATACCCTCCAGTTCCATCCACGTCGTTGCAAATGGCAAGATCTCAATCCTTTTGATGGCTGCATAATATTCCATTGTAAATATATATACCACATCTTCTTTATCCATTCATCTGTCGATGGACAGCTTGGCTCTTTCCACAGTTTGGCTATTGTGGACATTGCTGCTATAAACATCAGGGTGCACGTACCCTTTCGGATCCCTACTTTTGTATCTTTGGGGTAAATACCCAGTAGTGCAATTGCTGGGTCATATGGTAGCTCTATTTTCAACTTTTTGAGGAACCTCCATACAGTTTTCCAGAGTGGCTGCACCAGCTTGCATTCCCACCAACAGTGTAGGAGGGTTCCCCTTTCTCCGCATCCCTGCCAACATCTGTCATTTCCTGACTTGTTAATTTTAGCCATTCTGACTGGTGTGAGGTGGTATCTCATTGAGGTTTTGATTTGGATTTCCCTGATGCCGAGCAGTGTTGAGCACTTTTTCATGTGTCTGTTGGCCATTTGGATGTCTTCTTTGGAAAAATGTCTGTTCATGTCTTCTGCCCATTTCTTGATTGGATTCTTTGTTCTTGGGGTGTTGAGTTTGATGAGTTCTTTATAGATTTTGGATACTAGCCCTTTATCTGATAGGTCATTTGCAAATATCTTCTCCCATTCTGTCGGTTGTCTGTTGGTTTTGTTGACTGTTTCCTTTGCTTTGCAAAAGCTTTTTATCTTGATGAAGTCCCAATAGTTCATTTTTGCCCTTGCTTCCATCGCCTTTGGTGATGTTTCTAGGAAGAAGTTGCTTCGGCTGAGGTCAAAGAGGTTGCTGCCTGTGTTCTCCTTTAGGATTTTGATGGACTCCTGTCTCACATTGAGGTCTTTCAACCATTTGGAGTCTATTTTTGTGTGTGGTGTAAGGAAATGGTCCAGTTTCATTCTTCTGCATGTGGCTATCCAATTTTCCCAACACCATTTGTTGAAGAGGCTGTCTTTTTTCCATTGGACATTCTTTCCTGCTTTGTCAAAGATGAGTTGACCATAGAGTTGAGGGTCCATTTCTGGGCTCTCTATTCTGTTCCATTGATCTATGTGTCTGTTCTTGTGCCAGTACCATGCTGTCTTGATGATGACAGCTTTGTAATAGAGCTGGAAGTCCGGAATTGTGATGCCGCCAGCTCTGCTTTTCTTTTTCAACATTCCTCTGGCTATGCGGGGTCTTTTCTGGTTCCATACAAATTTTAGGATTATTTGTTCCATTTCTTTGAAAAAAGTGGATGGTATTTTGATGGGGATTGCATTGAATGTGTAGATTGCTCTAGGTAGCATTGACATCTTCACCATATTTGTTCTTCCAATCCATGAGCATGGAACGTTTTTCCATTTCTTTGTGTCCTCCTCAATTTCTTTCATGAGTATTTTATAGTTTTCTGAGTACAGATCCTTGGTCTCTTTGGTTAGATTTATGCCTAGGTATCTTATGGTTTTGGGTGCAATTGTAAATGGGATCGACTCCTTAATTTCTCTTTCTTCTGTCTTGTTGTTGGTGTATAGGAATGCCACTGATTTCTGTGCATTGATTTTATATCCTGCCCGAGAACTCGCGCCCACTCCTCAGCCCCAGAGAAAAGCATTCAGTCACTCCCGTCTCCCCGGTCTCCGGCCGCACTCCATGCTCACCCGGCCTGTGACCGCGCGTTTCTATCTCTGGCACCCGACCCTGGGTGGAATCTCCAAACCCAGCAGATCCCTGCAGTGCACTTCCGCGTGGCTCCTCCCAGGGGAGGAAGGTGAGTCTCCCCGGATCTGCCGCTTGTTGGGTCCCTGCTGGAGGAGCAGGGGCCCGACTGTGCCGCGGATCACGGTTTATGGCAACGCCGAGCTGAGAGCCCGCGCCTGGGCTCCGCCTCTGCAGCCGGCTTCCCGGCTCCATTACCTGGGAGCTCTGCCACACTCAGGCACCCCCGGTCTTTCTGTGACCCCGAGGGTCCTGAGACCACACTGTCCCGGAGGGTTCCACCCCCCGCTTAGCCACCAGAGTGACGTCCATCAGCGGAGCAGACTTTTAAAAGTTCCGATTGTGTGCTCCGTGGTTCTATCACTTGACAGAAGCGGCTGACGGAGACCCCTCCTCCGCCGTCTATCCTCCCGAATATCGCCTCAGATTCACTTCTCCGCACGTCCTACCTTCCAGAAAGTGGTCGCTTTTCTGTTGAGAGAGTTGTTGCTATTCTTTTCTTCGATCTCCTGTTGAGTTTGTAGGTGTTCAGAATGGTTTGATCCCTATCCAGCTGAATTCCTGAGACCAGACGAAATCCAGGTCTCCTACTCCTCTGCCATCTTGCTCCGCCCCCCCCCATAGTGAGGATTTTTAAAAGATATTATTTAGAGAGCATGAGTAAGCATGCATGAGCAGTGGGAAGAGGGAGAGGAAGAGTGAGAATCTCAAGCAGACTCCACGCTGAGTGTGGAGTCTGATGTGGGGCTGGATCCGAGGACTCTGTAGATCATGACCTGAGCTGAAATCAAGAGTTGGATGCTTAACTGACTGAACCATGCAGGTGCCCCAGATAGTGGGGGTTTAATGAGGTAATACTTGAAAAAACAATGAACCCAGGGTTTGGCACATAGTGTGTATGGTGAAATGTTTCATGGATTTAAATTTACCCCTGTCCAGATCATAATTGCATATAGACCCTAGTTTTTAAAAAGTTGTTCAGAACTTGGTCACTTGGTCTCTTTCTTTTCTAGCTGCTGATCTTTGGTGTGGCCCCACAGACAGGCCATCTCTCATGCCATGGAGTATTGGTCTTGTAATCCCCTTGTCATACATCTGGACATGAGTGTTCAGTCTTCAGAGGGATTTCAGATGGGGGGGTCCAGCCACCCTCAGTCACAGAATGGGGGAAAAGCACATCTAGCTTTCCTGGTGTACAAAGCCCTAACAGTTGTGTATCTTAAGACCTATGCTATTTAAATTCTTAGCTGCTTGGCCAAATCAGAAGTGTCCCTTGATATCTTCTTTGGGGATACTCTAGCACCGAAGGATGCCCTGTGTTTTATTCATAGGCGAAGCATCAGCTTCCATTAGCCTGCTTTGTCTCCTGGTGTCAGCCCTTAGTTCCTGAGAAATGGGAACAGCTGTTTTCCTTTGCCTTCTGAAATGTTTTACTTTTTTTTTTTTTTAAGATTTATTTATTTTAGAAAGCAAGCATGCACACATTTGGCAGGGAGGGGCAGAGAGAGAAGAGGGAGGGAGAGAATCTTCAAGCAAACTCCCTGCTGAGCATGGAGACCAATGCGGGGCTTGATCCCAGGATCCCAAGATCATGATCTGAGCTGAAATCAAGTCAGCCGTTTAACTGACTGAGCCACCCAGGCACTCCATCTGTTTTAGGGAGTTGTATAGGTGGTGTGGTGTTGGGGAGGAAAAGTTTTTCTATACCTTTCAAGATTCTTCTAGTTTGTCTAAGCATTAAATAGACATGAGACAGATAAACGAGAAAAATTAATGATGTTTAATAACATGTATACCTGGGAGAGACCCAGGAAAACTGGTAACTCCCTGAAATGGCTGAAGCCATCACCTTAAATACTGCCTTTAGCAAAAGACAAAAGATGTGGGGGTGGGAAGTCAGTTATGGGAGGTGACCAGGAAAAACACAGTGAACAAGGGTTAAGATCATTATGCAGATTTAAGTCCTTGCCTTCTCTGTTGATAGTAGTTTCTGGAGATTTAGAGTCCTCCCCTTCCTCCTGGTATAGCAGAGACACCCTTACAGGTGGATGTGTCCCTTATACTTGTAAATATCTCTTCAAAAGAGCTATTGTTTCTCAGAGCTGCTCCTGTGTTTGCAGTTTCTTAAAAATAACCAGCTTAAAATAATATGCCAAAGAGGCATAGTTTTTAGTGGCAAAATTTGTTCCCCTAAAGTAGCATGAGCTAAGAGGGCCTCTTCTGGTGTTAAGGAGTGGAAGAGAATAGAAGGAGGGGAACAGGTGGAGTTGGGATATTGAGGTCACCAGGGTTCTTCTTGCCCACCTGTTCCTTGGAAGACTAAACTGATAAAATACATACACCAAAACCTGGAAGCAAGTACCAGTACCAATCCTTTTAATGTGAGCAGACACTCTCTACCCCCTGATCAAGTGAAAGTTGGGCTTCAGGTCTCTTCCTCCCGAGGACAGTGGTGAAGAAAGCATTGCAAGCAGACAGTACGAAGGAAAGTTTATGAAGGTGATTGTGATGGGGGAAGAGGGCTGTGCCCTGGGGGGACTGGTTGTGGTGGGTGGGGTGAGCAGGTGGTTTGATGCACTGAACAGAAAGTGGTTTTCATTGCAGTTACCAGTCCTTGGAAGGGGCGTGTGGGGAGGACAGACACCCTACTAACATTTGGTCAAATTAGTTGCTATTTTGGTGAGATTGGTCACTGGAGACAAATGGTTCAATTGATCATTTCTGAGACAAGGAGAATTTGGGGGATTGGTTTCTGGCCTTGTCATAAGTAAACAAAGGGTACATCCCAGGTCTCATTGAAGCCTTATGGGGAAAGAGTGGATCTTTGTCATAAGCTGATGCCTAGACACAGAAGGGGGTGGTTTCTTAACCCTCACTGTTATCCAGGATCATAGGGCTCAGGTGAAATTCAGCATTTTCACCAGCAAGCTGTGTCCTGACTTATCACTCACCCTGTCACATGAATGGGCAGCAGAATGGTGGTGCTGGGTGCTGCCCAGATGCACCTGAATTGGAAGGAGGGAAGAATCTGGAAGTGGGAGGTGAAAGAGCAGGCCAGAGGACTTGGCACCTGAGCTTAGTTGGGCAAGGAGCTTGTAGAAGCAGAGAGTTGTACCTCAGACACTATGATTGTGCTCCCTGGTAAGGTGGGGCCCCAGGAATGACAAGTTGACCAGTCAGATGAGTGGTTCCCCCATCCTCGGAGTGTGATGGAGGAGGTAACTATGCTTACCCGTTCACCCCAACCAGTTTCAAACTTCAGCTCCATCCCTCACTGGCTGCCTGAGTTCCGGAAGCGATTTCCTTATCACTAAAATGGGTGCAGCGGTACCTGCTTCACTTTGCAAGCTGTTATGCCCGTGAGAGCATCCCTCAGTTCTGGATTGGTGGGAAGGCAGGATCAGTGTGATTTCATTGGTTCCATTGTTTAACTTTTCTGAGATCTTCTGTTGGTAAAAAGTCAGCTCTAGTGAAGGAAATGGCTTTTGCAAACAACAGCAATTTACCTGTCTCCTGCAGTAAAGCTGCAGACACGTTGGGAGGGAGGAGTGTTCTTAAGGCAGCTGCCTCTGCTACCGAACATCACGGCGATCTAAAACACATCAACACCTCAGCGCTGCATAGAGTGGAGCATCCCCTCCCTGGGCAGCCTGCCCAGCCCGGGGAGCAGCCAGGCCTCAGACGCAAAGCCATTGTGCCCATCAGAAGGCAGCTTGCAGAGGGCCTTCAAGCTCAGAAGTCCGCTGGCAGGGGAAGAGATCCCTACGTCTTCCCTGTAGCCAGGCCAGGCCTGAGAGGTGTGTTCTAAGAGGCCCTGCTATGGGGATATCTCAGCTGTGCCATAAACTTTTTAATAGAAGCTCAGATTCTGAAGCACATTACATCGTAGTTGGGCTCCCTGAGAGGCCCTAAAATGGCAAAGGCAGTAAACCTGGGAGCCCTTTTGTCTTTGCTCTGACCACAAGACATTAACAAAGACATTAGCATAGCCATTTCACTTGTAGGGGCCACAGTTGGGGATGCTTCTGATGCATTAATTGTGTCTCTTGTTTTTCCTCTTTATCTCTTGGATTGGCTAGCATATTCCTGAACTAGGCCATTTAGGGAGGGTAGGAAAGGGTTCCCCAAGGCCATGTTTTCTAGGCCCCAAATTTCTAAGCACAAATTCGGTGCTATGTGTTAGTCTTTTTTTTTTTTTTTTTAAACTGGCTGTTTTGTAAGACATCAAACATGTGCCAGAGAAGTAAGTACACAGAATAACATAATGCACCCTCTCCACCTGGCTTCCAGAATGATCACATCAGGGCCAATTTCATGGTACCCATATACTCCTGCTATGCACTTACCTCTCAGGTATTGTTAATACGTTTTTTCATTATTGCCAAATTTCCTCATGCTGTCCCTTTGTTTCATCAAACCCTTCCCTCACCCTCAGTTCCTGGTAACCACTGATCTGTTTGATCTTCCTATAGTTCTGATTTCTCCAGAATTTTAGGTCAATGGAATCACGTATCAGGTAGCTTTAGGAACCCAGCTACTTTCAGTTAACATAAAACATTTGATTCTTGTCGATGATGTAGCATTTATCATTAGTTGGTTCCTTTTTATTGCTAAGTAGCATTCCATATTTGATGTTTGATTGGGTTCTAAGGATCCAAGGACTTACAGAGTCAACTGGTATTGCCTTCATGGGTGATTCATTCAAATGTGTGCAGCGGGCCAGGCATCTGAGGAGGATGGGGACTGGAGCACACGTCTTCTAGCATTCTGTCTTCCTTCAAATGAATTGATGTGACAAAAGAATATACTAGGCTAGGAACTAGAAAAGGTGCCATCTTTCTGACTCACAGAATAGTTTTACTTGGCACAGTGATGGGATTAGATTGAAGATATTCACCTTAGGGTTGATCCACAAATCTCTTTCCCAAGAAAGCAAAAACAATCCTGGTTCTGAAATTTGTCAAGGGGAGAGTATATAGGACATTTTCACAAATGAGGATGGATGCAACCATCATAACAAAACAGAACAAAAACTTGCAAATCCAGTAGTATGTGTTAAAGGAATAATACAACACCATACAACAGGATTTACCCTGGAAATGTAGGGAAAATTCAACATGAGGAAATTAAATATTTGTCATATTGATAAATCAAAATAGAACAACCCTATGATTAGTTCAGTGGTCTCAAAAAGGCTTTTGATAAAATCCAATACCCATTCTGATTTAAAAATTAACAAGCAACCCAACACACCAAAAGCTTTGGTCAACTAGAAATTGAGAGGAAAGCCCTTATAATACTAAAACAACAACAATGGAAAAAAAAATCCAGAACTTTTTCTAAATATGTTTTTTTGGGGGACACCTGGGTGGCTCAGTCTGTTAACGCATCTACCTTCAGCTCACGTCGTGATCCCAGGGTCCTGGGATCAAGTCCTGCATTGGGCTCCTTGCTTAGCCAGGAGCCTGCTTCTCCCTCTTCCTGCACTCCCCCTGCTTGTTCTCTTTCTCTCAAATAAATACAATCTTTAAAAATATATATATATTTTTAAAAAGATTTGAGAGCGAGTGAGAGCGTGGTGGGGAGGGGCAGAGGGAGAGGGAGAGAGAAAATCTCAAGCAGACGCTCCCCTAAGCACAGAGCCCAACGTGGGGCTTGATCTCATGACACTGAGATCATGACCTGAGCTGAGACCAAGAGTCAGATGCCTAACTGAATGCGCCACCCAAGTGCCCCAACTTTTTCTAAATCTAAAGCTAATGTCATCATTTGCTATGGAATTTTAGAAGCATTGACATTAAAATTGTTATTAAGACTAAATTGCTTAATACTTCTGTCATTCAACATGGAAAAGGAATAATAAATAATGGCTATTGTAGGTTGAATTGTGTTCTCCAAAAGGATATATGTTGAAGTCCTAATTCTTCCTCAGAATGTCACCTTATTTGGAAATAGGGTCTTTGGAGATTTAACCAAGTGAAGATGAGATCCTTAGGGTGGGCCGTGATGCGTCACGAGTGGTGCCCTTATAAAAAGGGCAAATTCTGATACTGAGAGACACACAGAGACAAGACGTGTGAAGAAATAAGAAAACACTGTGAATATGATGGCAGAGATTGGAGTCATGCACTTATAAGCCAAAGAGCACTAAAGATTTCCAGCAAACCACCAGCAGCTGGAGAGAGATTCTCCGACGACCCTCAGGAGGAACCAACCCTGTGTACCAATATGCTGGTTTCTGATTTCTAGCCTCCAGAACCACGAGGCAGTACATCGTGTAGGCTGCCCAGTTGTGGTATTTTATAGCAGCCCTGAGAAACTATGCGGTAGCTAACATTGAGCACCCACTATATGTCAGGTGTTGCTCAAAGCATTTCATATCCATGAAGGCATTGTAATTTTCACAACAATTTTATGAAGAAGATATGATTATTACTGATGTTTTGTTGATGAAGAAACTGAAGCACCAGGACATTAGCAAACTTTCCCAAGGCCATTTAGCTAGGAAGAGATAGGACGGCAATTTAAACTCCGTCTATTTCTTGAATTAATCTCTAACATTGCCACTAATTATGCCCTGCTCAGATCCATAATAATTACAGTATGTTGGTACTGATATATTTAGACACATAGATCAATGGAACAGTTAGAAACTCAGAAATAGACTTATGTATATGTTAGCATTTAATATACGGTGGTTATCAAGGAGTAGATGGATTATTCAGTGGTGCTGGGACAATGAAAATAATTTAAAAAGTAAAATAGATTCATATGCCACATTATACATTAAAATTATTTCTAGATGAATTAAAGATTTAAATGTATTCATAATTTAACAAGAGGATCAAAAGCCGATACAGGTGAATATTTTTCTGCCGTATCAAATACTAGAGTATCAGATAGTCTCTGTAGGCAGTCCTGCCAGAATGGGGAATGATTTACAGATTTTACTTGATACTCAGCTATGTCCATATGGCAGAAATGACTCACAGGTGAAAAGAAACTAGAGAAGTGTCTAAGAATATAGAAAACGAGTTAATGTCTTTACCATGTTAAGAGTACTTACAAAGACGAACCATGAGAGACGATGGACTCTGAAAAACAAACTGAGGGTTCTAGAGGGGAGGGGGTTGGGAGGATGGGTTAGCCTGGTGATGGGTATTAAAGAGGGCACGTTCTGCATGGAGCACTGGGTGTTATGCACAAACAATGAATCATGGAACACTACATCTAAAACTAATGATGTAATGTATGGTGATTAACATAACAATAAAAAAATTTAAAAAAAGAGCACTTACAAGTTAGAGTGGATAAACAGCTTGAACATAAAATGAGTGGAGTATATGAACAGGTAATTTACAAATGAAGAAATGCCAGTGGCCAGTTGAGCTGATGAAAAACATTCAACCTCGCCTAGGTTAGTAACTTCAAATTAAAACAGTAGGCCTCTGTGTTTCACCAGTTAAATTGACAAAGATTAAAAACGGTTCAGATGGTTAAGTGTCTGCCTTCGGCCCAGGTCATGATCTCCAGGTCCTGGTATCAAGCCCCATGTCCAGCTCCCGGCTCAGCGGGGAGTCTGCTTCTCCTTCTCCCTCTCCCCCTGCTTGTGCTTTCTCTGTCTGTCTCTCTCTCTTAAATTAATAAAATCTCTAAAATAAAATAAAAACTGTGATACTTAGCAGTGGTGAGGATGCAGAAGAAATGAGCAATCTCACACATTGCAGATAGCAGTATTAATTGGAACAACTGTTCTGGAAGGTGATTTGATGATTTCTATATAAAATTATGCATGCCCTTTGATCCCAGAGATTGAATTTTCAGAAAATTTTCCTAAGGAAACCAATGTAGAGATATTCTGAAGCTTATCTCCTTGCCTTATGAATAGTAAATTAAGGAAAGAAGAAAAATAAGAAAGGGGATTTGGTTTAGTAAATTATTGGCATATAGGATGGTAACCATTAAAACTAGATTTTAGAACATTTTGTGAAAAACATTCCTCATGTGCTAATGCACTTTGAAAGCAGGTTGCAAAGTTTTATGTTCACTTTGGTTCCAATTTTTTTTCTTTTAGAAAATGAATTTATATATCAGTGGAAAAAATATATGTTTACATACCAGTGGAAAAAAACCCTCAAAATAATTTTTAAATTATTTGCAGTCGAAATGTGTTATTTTTGCAATTAGAATAAAGCTAATAAACCTAACATATGCATATAGAGTTTTATGAATAAATAAATGTGTATAGGAGGCCCCTATATGATGTACATACCTTTCAGATGTTAATGACACCGAAAAAGGCCATGTTGTCAAATGCACTGGTACTAGTAGGAATTTTGGATAGATGTGACTTCCATAAGTAGAATAGTCACTAGTTAATATCTATCAACAGCTGTAACTTGTCAAAATGTGTAGTGTTAAATTATGAATACATTTTATAGGCACTCAACTCCTAATAACAATATAATAGCTAATATATATTTAGCTTTTAAAACGTGCCGGACTTTTTTCTAGGTTCTGTGTGTTTATAGTCTCTGTTAATTCCTCTAAGAAATTCTATGAGGTGGGGGGTGTGTGTGTACACCAAGACTCACAAAGTACCTAAGGTAAATATGTTAGACTTTTTTTGGAGGGGGCACCATGATTTAAGAAAATGTTCTTTGGTGATTAATTTCAAAGAAGTCTTTGTGCTCTGTAATCTCCTCCACCTCAGTAAATATTTATTTTGTGTGGCAGCTTCTTACCATGCTCTTGTGGGTACCCAGGGAGTTCTCCAGGGGCTCAGTGCAGTGTGGAGACTCAGCATGTTGCTCTCACTGATCTGTTGGGTTTGATCCTGGTGCAAACTGTAGGCTCCCTGGAGAGTAGAAGGAATGAAGCTCCTTTAAGCCCACCTTCCTTCAACATCCTTTCTCTAGTCTGTTTTCAGTAAAAAACCAATTGAGTCTCCCTGTCTTACCTTATAGCATTTATCATTTCCAGAATAACGGGGCATGATAAAGGAGGATCTGAGAACTGCTGCAGATTCCAGTATGGAGTGCATTGCTGTCTCCCAGCAAGTTCCTGGGGTCCAGGGGCTGCTGGCTAGGGCATAGCTCTGTTTCTTGAGGTTTGCCTTGAGGAGCCTCCCAGGACTGTTGAGAAGCGGCAGAGCGAAATCTGTAAAAGCTCATTGACGGAGATCAGGGTAATTTTACTGTAAAGTGAATCAAAGCAGTTCCAGACTCCCAGGTGTGCAGCAGGACTCCTAGGGGCCGTGGTCTGGGGCGTGGCATGCGATGTGGCCTGGGGCTTCTTGTGAGAAATGCCTTCAACAACACAACCTGCAGGGAATGAAGGGGATAAGGTAACCAGTTTTAAGGTATCTGGTACCTGCTTAAAGGTTCAAGGGTGTGATGGAGGTGTGGAGGGAGCTCCCAGGGAGAAGGGAAGGGAAGAGGACTGGGAAAGTTCCTAAGAGTCTGAAATACCTGTTGGCCTCAGCATGTTTTAGCCAACCAGGCAAATGTCCGGTTTATGGTATTTTGCCAGAGCCATGGATAATAGCAATGTTTTCTAGCACAGTAGCTGAATGTTTTTCTCCCCAAGGTAAAAAATCCAAAATGTATGAAAGTAACAGTGTTGGTGAATGGTACAGATCTTGCCCCCCAGGTGCCTCCTCGTCTCCTGCCTGAGGTCTGCTAAGTGAGGAAGGTGAGATGTGCAGCCGTGCAGGTGCTGCAGAGGTTCGTAAATTCCGGACCGATCTCAGATGCCTCCATCAGCAGTGTGGTTCTGTGGCACGTAGGGACACTGATGGCTTGTGGGCCAGGCCCTGTGCCTCGCCGCCTTCCCGCATCCTGTGAGCTAGTTTCAGGGCCCTCCGCCTGTGAAACTGCTCTCCTATTACTTTTCCAAGGCCCTGGCCATAGGTTCAGCTTGACAGATATTTTATCAAATTATCAAAGGTAAGATAGGGTTTTTTTTTGTTTTTTTGTTTTTTTGTTTTTTTAAATGAGTTTTAACCACAATGGGTTAAGTTAACTGCTATAGGATGCTCTCCAACTTTTCCTTCATCCTGTTTTCCTTCTGGGGGTTGGAGGTGGGGCTTTTGGAGTAGTTAGGGACATTATAGGGACCTAAACAAGTGGAAGTTGAAATGTAGTTTGGGTTAGTGGGATATATATAATTCATAGATAGTATGTATAGTGTATTTATATATGTAACCATATATGTACAAGTATACATAGTATACAATGTATATACACACACATAAGTATATATATATAGTGTTATTTTCTTACAGAGGAGGAAATGGAAACCCCAGGAGGGGAACTGGCTTGTCCAAGGTCACATGGTCATGGGCTGGGCTCCAAGATGCTCATCACCCGTGGGTTCCCAGCGTGCTCGGGATGCGGTTTTGCTTCTCTAACGGCTAGCACTCTGGAGGATGGGGGGGGCTCTCTGCTGCCAGCTCTAGTACCCGTTCTTTTTTGGTCTCGGTGCTTTGGGAAAGTGTTCTGTGCTTGCTGGTGGGACGTGGGAACTTCTCTCACTTGGCTCCAGGTGGGGAAAAGTTGGGCAGTCCTCATTCATGATCACTTTGGCTTCAGTGGCGGCTGTCGGTCCTCACCTGGAAAATTGTTTTGCCATGCCTCCTTGCTTTCACTCTGCCCTCAGTTCTTCCCCACTCAAGTTTTGGGGCTCTCCCAGGTGAGAGAAGGTACCAGGACCTCTAGGGAGAATGGGTTGGGGGGTAGACACCAAAAACTGCTGAGGCCTTGGAATGCTGTTGATGGATGTGTGCAGCAGGCGCTCCCGTCCGGTATTTTTCGTCTTTCCTACAGCCCCTGACATTCCCCTCGCAGAGAGTCCCGGGTTTTCCAGGATTTCAGCCACTTCCTCTCACACTGTGCCATTTTCTCAAGAATGAGTTATATGATTTTTAAACATTGGGCATTTTGGGTGGGCCCCACTTGTCTCCCATCCTCTCAAGTCTGTGACAAAAGTCGTAGCACTGTAGCCTCACGGTTTACTGTTTCTCTATTTTTGCATCTTTTTGTTCATTTCAGTCGGTGTTAAGGTGGGAGGGTTTGATAAATTTATGCCACCATCTTTCTCTCTAATGCTGGTTTCCATTCTGCATTTTGCATTTTCATTTCTGCTGAAATCCTTTATTAACCCACTAGCCCCTCTTGGTGGCTTTATCTTTCTGTTTCAAGGGCTGGGTCTCCCTGCATCGGATTCCGGATGCTGACATTTTCTGAAGCATATTTCACATTCCCGTGGTGGATCATTTTTAGAGGTCTACTCTTTAAGTTTTCACAATGATTTCTTTTGCTTTTTCCTTTTTTTTTTATCTGCTCATAATAATTTTTTTTTCCCCCTGAAGATTTTATTTTCTGACTGCAGATAGGAGACAGCAAGAGAGACTTCCAAGGGTCTAAAACCGGTCTTACTCAGTAGGGCGCCAGAGACTCGGTTTTCTACCTGGTAGATACCGTGTGTTTCTGATCTGGGGGTTGGCAGTGTGGAAGGAACACATGGCCTACCCACTTAATTCCAGGCACATGCGGTTCAACATTTTCCCCCCCACATGCTAAGAAGGGTTGATCTGCCATTTACATTTAAATCCATTTCAGTGTTCTCCAGATGCTTGTGATAGTTTTACTGTGAGCCCTGCTTTCAGTTCCACTGAAGTTTTTACCTTTTCCAGTGTTTTTACAGGCCTCGCAGTAAGGTCCTGTGAGAGCCCATCAGGGGCTTCTAGCCAGATCTATTTCAAGTGGAACGTGACTCGGGTAAGGTCATGCAGCCAGCGGGTGGCAGGGCCAAGTCTAATGCGGGGCTCCTTTCTTCTAGGCAGATCTTCAGTCTTCCAGACCATCTGCCATTCTCGTCTTGTCAGAGGCTGAGCTATGATGTGATTTAGCAAGTGGTGGCTTTGTTAGAAGTTCATTTCTGTTCCGGAGAGCTGTAGCCTGAGGTGGAGTCTGTGCCGTCAGGGGCTGCCCTCGGAGGATCATGTGCATTGGGCATTTTCAGATTGGGAAAAAAAAAAAAATTGTTCATGGAGCTGGAAGTTGCTGAGTGCCTGATCCAAAGATGAGAAAAGTGTTTATATGTCCTGGACAGGAACTCCCAGGCAGTGGAGAGGCAGAGCTGAGGCCGCTTTGAGTTATTTGGGTCTCTTTTTTGTGCTAAGGATTCTTAGTGACTGCCCTGCTATCTCTTTGTGAAATGTTCATCAAAGGCCACTTCCTTAATGACTGGGAGAGCGCCCTACTTGCCACTGGTGGGTGCCTCTCTGTAGGTGAGATTTACCTCTCCAGGGAATTAACTTGTCAGCATTTGAGAGAGGGAGAGAGCGCACAGGCTTAATGATTTAACAGCGAGATTTGCCCGCGCAGCTCTAACTGCTGTTACCCAGGGCACTGTCACCGTTCCTGATACCTCCACACACTCTGAATCCACCGCCCCAATTGGACTGACCCAACTGTGCCTTCCACGTAATTAGAGCTTTAGCTTACTTGAGGCCCCTTTATGCTCTGTCCTTAAAAACCCTCCATTCTCCATTTAATGCACATTTAATGCACCGTGGTAGATGAAGCCCAGCTGGCAACCCCAAACAGATTTGCCAAGCTTAACTATTTTGGAGGGAGCTTCTCGTACCAAGTATACTTACGATAACACTCAGACCTCAATAAATATTTTATCTTTACCAGTTTGGTGATTTATGTAACACTGGATGCTATTATTGAGTTTAATTGACCATATGGAACCCTAGTTTTTACTTTGTCATTAAATGTTAATATACTTCTATAAAGTGAGTCCATAAACCATTATCTGCCAAGCAGTCCCAAACGTGTCTGAGGCTTTTGCACGCACGGCATCGGGCAGCAGAGAGAGAGCGGCCTTGGGGGAAAGGAAGCACAGTCAGCACCACAAATGAAGGTAACTTAGACTGGATTCTTACTGGATTCTCAGTCTCTTCATCTTTACGGTGAGAATGAGTAATTCCGGCATCAGAGGATGGCTGCTAGGATTAAGAGAGCTTGTGCAGAAAGGCTGGCCTCTTGCCCCGCATAGAGTAGCTGCTCAGTGAGGGTCACTTTCTCTGTGTACCCTACAGATATGCTTATTGAGGGCCTGCCACCATTCAAGACATGATGACAGATGAATATGCTGAGGTGGGTACCTTTCCTGCTTTATTTCTCTGTGTTTTCATTGTCAGGCCCCCCACCTTGAACATGGGCTCCGTGAAGTAGTGGTGCACAGCTGTGCATCCCTGCTCTCTCTCTGGTGCCTTGAATAAAGTCTGGCGTACAGTAGATGCTTGGTATAGGATTAACGGATGACATTCAGGCATGGGCTGAATTAAGAGAGGATAATAAGGAAGAGTAAGAATTGCCAAACTGGAGGTGTTTAGTGGTTTCTTCATGCAAGAGACATGATATAGTTGAGAGGGCTTGTGCTGTGGGGTCAGATTGAAAGTCATTCTCTTCCTTACTCTGCCCTTTACCAGCTGTGTGGCCGTGAGGAAGCTACTGCTCTGAGCCTCAGGTTCCAAGTTTGCAAAATGGTATGATGAATCCCAAAGAACAGCTCATCGGCATGCTCTAAGGGGAAATAGGGTAGTGCTTGTAAAGTGCCTAGAACTTCATTTTTCAGAGTTAGAGAGTGGGCACAGAAGGCTGATTTTTTTCTTTTTTAACCAAAGTGGAAAAAATGTAAAGCCCTGGAAAGCTTTAAATGACCTGCAGATGTCCCCTCTCAGACATTCTTGATGTCTTAGAAGTGAATATTACTGGCCATGGTCTCTCCTGATGATCTATAAGCTAGGTCACTAATGGAGCTGAGATCTGGAATGGGGTCAAAGGGAGCACCAGAGTCCCAGAGAGAGCCCCATGTGGACTAGGTGATTGCACATGACCTTAAACACTAGGACAGTGAGGGGGGAGACTCAGAAAGCTGGTCTTGCTGGGTGAGTCTTGTTGACAGAGCCTCACAACATGTGGCTGCATTTTTTCCCCCCGTCTGAAAAAATTATATGTTAAAAATAAGTTACTTTGCAGAAGAGGTTTTTCGAAGGCCAGGTATTCCCGTAGTGGTGGCAATGTTAGTTCTCACTTGGGTGGCATCACCCAGGGGCTAAGAATGTGGTGTTTGGGATAGGAGTGCCTTGGTTCAAATCCCAGTCCTGCCATTTCCTAGCTTGGAGATTTGGGGCAAGTTATCTAACTGGTTCTCAGTTTCATCATGCATAAAATGTGGGTAGTGATAGTATGTGTCTCATGGGGCCCTTTAGAGATTCAATGAAATATCTATGAAAATCCCTTTAGCACAGTGCACAGCCCATGGTAAGCACTCAGTAAATGCTAGCCACTTGACAGATGGAGAAATGGAGGCTCAGAGATTTTCTCTGACCCACTGGTGGTCACAAAGAAAGTGCCAGAACCAAGCCCCACATCATCTTCTGATGATGAGTCATACAATCCTGAGATTTCACCATATTTGGCTCCATTTATTCATTCACTTGGTGTTCACCGAGTTTTCCTCAAACTCTCGAGCATCAAAGTGCTTGGCTCTTTGAACAGTCCTGAAGATACAGTGGCAAATAAAACGGACACACGCTTCCTGCCCTGGTGGACTTAGGTCCACCTTAGGAAAACAGAAAATAAATAAGCGAATGAGTAAACAATTTCCAAGTTATTAAGGGGTGAGCCACACCACTGCACTGCACATCAAAAAGGTGGTATTGTTATAATGAGCTGGAGACGGGAGGGGGCTACTTCCTTCCCAAATGTTCGCAGAGGTGGCGTTTCGATGCGAGAGCCTATCAGGCAGGGAAAGAGGAAGTGCAAAGACCTCGAGGCCCCCGAGAGCTTGGCATGGGTTTCAGGGCTGTCAGAAGATGGCACAGTGCCTGCCAGAGAGCCCTGTAAGCCCATCCTTCTGTGTAAAGGAAACCTTGACTTACCTTCTCCTGACAGATAAAAAAGTTTGCCAGAATGGGTTAGGACCTGCGGCCATCTCTTTCTCTTCCTGCTCCTGCAGAAATCAACATGAAAAAGACATCTCCGTTGTGTGAGAAAAGATGAAAGATGCTATTCTGGCTTCTGAGTAGGCAGAGTCTGGCCCCGGGCCAGGAGAGCGGGGTTCCATCCCACCCCTCTCTGCAGCTTTGTGCTTTTCATGGTTATCCCACCTGTAAAACTGGGAGCTGGGCCAGATGATCTGTGCCCCCCTTAAATGGGGGAGAGCAGTGGAAATCCCTGTATCTGGCCACAGGTTGTTTTGGGTGGTGGGGTGGGGGTGGGGGGAGATGTGCTGAGTTGGGTGGGGCCGCTTTTCAGGCTGGTGGACTATCCAGATTGAGCCATCTTCACTTTTAACTGAAGGTGATGAAGCTTTTCCCTGCTCCCTGATCCTCTCCTTGGCAGGTTGAAGCTGAGCGCTGACCCCACACATGGGCTTCTCCTTTGCTCTTTCCTCCTGGACACAGTTCATTGCAGCATCCCTGGGACGTTGGTCCGGGGCAGAGATGCCGCCTCTCCCGCAGGCTCTCTCTCGGGTCTGCTTGGAAACTGGCGCCAGGCAGGACTGGGGCGTGTGAGAATATGGCTACCATGTTCTCTTCTGGCACCACACACATGGACCAGACCGAGGGCCGTGGCAGATCACACAGAGAAGCTGCTCTGAACGGAGGCTTCTCTGTCCTGGGGACGCCTGACAGTCTGTATCTCAGCAAATGAGCTGGGTAAACATGGTAGAGGACATAGTCATCATTTCACAGGGTATCAGGAATTCAAGTGCTGTTTGAGAGAGTTTAACTTACCGCCTTCTATTACGTGGGAAGAATCTCTGGCCTGAGAGGTTAGGTGATTTGCCCAGGGTCACACAGCAGTAAGTGGAGAATGAAGCTCAGACTTAGAGTACGGATCAGTTGCATATCACAGTAGGTGTTGCTGATCCATACAGGAAATGGTGGGCCAACTCAGATAGTTTCTTTAAAGTATTGTTTATGAGATTTTGTAGCCTGAATATAATATATAACATAGCTGTCTTCCCCATGTCTAATTCATACATTGGGATATTGAACATTAATTTAATAAATACTCATTTGTTATCTATGTGCCAGGCACTGTACCACGTCTTGGTGGGTAAATATTAAATTGACCCAATCCCCGTAACAACCCTAAGAGAAGGGGTGCTATTATCATTCTCGTTTTACAGATGGGGAAATTGAGGAACATAGAAGTTGAATAACTTGGCCAAGGTCACAAAGCTAACCGCACCCCCCCCGCCCCGCCGCCACCCACAAATAGCAGAGCTGGGATGCTGGTTCCAGAGTCCACAATTTTAATACCCATCTGTGTATGTCTCAGTGGACAAAGATCCTCATCCACTGCCCGAAGTGTGCATGCCTGAGGGCCGCCAACTCGTTGATCTCTCTAGTTTATAGGTGGACCCTGCTCAGGGCATGGGAGGGCTGCATCAGGTTCTAGAACACAGATCAGCCCTGTCTTTTCCTGCTCTCCTGAGCTGCCTTGGAAGTCCAAACACATCTCTGGTCTAGAAGACCCAGCAGCAAGTTCATTATTCTCCCTTGAAGTGCCTTTGCTAACTTCCACCTTTGTTGTTTTTATTCCTGGATTTATTATTATGGGCCAGATTAACCTGAGTTGCCTCATGGAGTCTTTGGGAGAAAGAACCAAATGAACAGATCAGGCACTTTCTGTGGTCCTTAGGGAATGCTCAAGCCATCAGAGAGACATCCACTGTTCAAAAAGCTTTAAAACTTTTTTTTTTCCTATTAGGAGTATTGTTTCTATCTGTTGAGTCCATGAGTGTTTGACATTGGATGACTTTATAAAACATTCTACTAATTGGATTTATTAAAGCAAATAAATCAAACACTAATTGGAACGTGCCCTGCCATTATTTTTGCTTACTGAATTAGATATAATGGTGTGAAGGCCTTCTTATCATATTTGTGCACTTATTTAAACACCCCCCTGGCACACACTTCTGCAAATTCAATTAGATATTCAAAAGAGGAATTCAATTTATGCAAGGCTGGTTTACATTCATTCCGGGGGCAAGGCTGGCCTATTCGCGATAGGCTGCTCCCGATTACAAGCCCCATTTAGATATCACCCTGCCTTCAAAGCATTTGTCAGCATGCGGGTGGGATCTTGATGGTTTGGGGGTTGGGCATTTTATTGTTAGAATATGGGTGTCCGCAGAGTGGGGCTGGCTTCACGGGGGTGTGACCTGTGCAGTCTCATGGAGCCTGGTGCTTGGAAGGATTCATATTCTTGGTTTTAGACTCTGCTGTGGCCATGTTGAAATTCTTAATTTTTTAGCAAGAGGCTCTGTATTTTAGTTAGGTATTGAGCCCCACAAATTTTGTAGCTGGATGGATCCTGGATGTTGCCCTGGTTTTCAAAGCTGACTAAGGAGGAGGTCTGTGGCTTGAGTCTCAGCCCTGCCCCTGTGTGGTGTTGAGAAGGTCATGTGCTCTGGCCTTGTTTTCTTCTTCCCTGAAGTGGGCATGCTAATCCTTACCCATAAAGAACATAAGCTGTGATGTAGGGGAAGTGCTTATTTAAATATGGGGAGCTCTTGTGCTTCTCTCAGCCCTTATCCCACAGGTAGGAGTGTAGCTTTGGAAGACAGTGGGAGACACGTTTCCTTCCTCTCCATTCCCCAGAGGAAGGAAAAAAACATTCTCCATCTGGGAACTGGGAAAGAGGTGTTAAAAGCACATGACCTCATATAGACAACAAACACTCAAATGGTGAAACATGGTCCTTCTCTGTGACTGTGTTAAAATTAGAAATTTTTATGGCATTAAAGCAAATGTCTGCACAGTACAGCCTGTAGACCAATTCTAGACCTTCGCTGGTTTTTAAGCAGCCCAGCAATGATGAATGGTTTTTACATTCTTAAATGCTTTAGACAAGAGAAGAGTAGTATTTTGTGACATGTGAAAATCATAATGCAGTTCAAAGTGCAATGTCAATAAACACTGAATTTCTCTATCGAATGCAACTCTGCTCATTCTTTTTTGTATGTTTCTGGCTGCTTCTGAGCCCCAGTGGTGTGGCTGTGTTGTCGTGAGAGAGACTGGGTGACCCACTGAGGTGAGCTGAATTCTAGGATAGCCTCCAAGACCTCCACCCCCTGGCATGCCTACCCTGGGTAATCCCCATTTCTTGGATGGGACTGTGAGTACGATGGACTTCACGCCCATGATTAGTTCATGTTAGTGACCAAGGTCAAGGAATTTCGCAGATGTAGCGAAGGCCCCAAATCGGTTGATTTAAGTTAATCAAAAAGGAGATGGTCTTGGATGGACCTGACCTAATTGGACAAGCCCTTAGAAAGGACTGTGCTCTGTCCAGAGCAGGAGATTTTGGGCATGAGAGACCAGGAACTGTGGGCAGCTTCTAGGGGCCGAGGGTAGCCCATGGATGGCAGCCAAGCAGAGGACACGTACCTCTGTCCTGTAACCGGCCACTGAATTCTGCCCCATACCACCTGAGCTCCAAACAGAACTTGAGCCCCAGAAAGAAATGGCAGTTCCCTGACACCTTGACTTTAGCCTGGTGAGGCCCTGAGAGACCAGCCCAGCCTTGCCTGCCGTCCTGACCTGTGGAAACCATGAGATAATAAATGGGGGCTGTTTTAAGCCCCTGATTTTTGTGTTAATTTGTTGCATCGCTGTAGAAAAGCAACGTAACAGCAAAGTGGAAATATTTACTACTTGGGTTTTTTGGGAGAGTTTGTTAAACTCTGAGAGTAATTAAAACCACTTCTACCGCATTGCCTTTTCCTATGCCCCTAAGTGTTTAGTCCTGCTGCCTCTTGAGTCGGTCTTAGTAGCTACTAAGTGTGAGCTTGCCACAGATCTGGGATGGCTGCGTGAGGCCTGAGCCCCCACCCCATGCACCTTCCTGCCTGCCTGAGATCCCACCTCCATTTCTTCTCCCCAGCACACTGTCGCCCCCTGTAAGTTAAAGAGAGGCCTGTCTCCCTGACTTGACCTCCAGGACTGCAGACCGGCATCTTGAGCCGAGCCAGTGATTGGGGGCAGAAGGCTTGCAGGCTGGCTCAGCGTTCCTCTCACAGGGATCAGAGAATTGTGGTACAGCCACCCATTTCCCTCAGCCAGAACTTCCTTTCAAGGCCAAGCTTGCCTTCCAAGTTCATTGTCATGACAACCTGGTGTGATGGGTAAGAATGAAGACTGAGCTGGTCAGTCTGGGTTCAAAGCCTCCCTTTGGCACTTGTGATTTCTGTGATCCTGGGCTAGTTTTTTTTTTTAACCTTTTTGTGTCTTGATTTCCTTATCTCTACAATGGGAGATAATGATCATACCTATCTCATGGGCCGATTGAGATAATTAAATGAACTACTGTGGGTGAACACTTAGAATAGTGTCTGGCCTATAGTTCAGCACCTGTTGGTTGTCATTACCACTCAGATTTACTTGGGATTTGTGTCTGCCCAGTAGCTTTGTGTCCACATCTCTCTGATCTTGCACCGTGATTACCTGGCTCCTCTGGCATTGTGCCCACTACTCCTGCTCACAGCCTGCTCACACCCTGCTCACAGTTTAACCTGGAGCAACCTGTTTCTCTTTCTGGGTCTGCTCCTAATGCTCTCACATTTCTCCTCTTTGGACATCTTGGCCCGCACATGTCTCACCTCACTCTTCCCCTTGTTTGATGGCCTGGATGGTTTCTCCTGGGCTCATCCTTTGACTTCCTTTCACACGCTGGGTTCAGTCTTTCCCTCTGTACTGGGCATTTGCAGGACCAGAGTAAATGCTCTTAAAAGGTCCAGTCTCAGGGTGAGTTCCAGATCTCTACTGGAGCTCCAAGGCCTACACTGGGATCATCTTAACCCCCAAAGGAAGCCCAGTGGAAGATGCAGCAGAGCCCCCTGTGGGGTCTCAGCCTGCCTCCCCTGCATGAGTGCCGGTCCATTTTAAATGTATTCAGCCATTCATTGAACAATAAAGTCAAGCACAGACTGGGCTAGATGCTGAATGAAGAGATAAATGGCATGCCTCTGCTCTCATGGAGCTTTGGGGCTTGGAGCTGGAGGGACACAGTCCTGTCGTCTCATTTCTCCCTTTCCCCAGGCCTCCAGTGCTGGATGTGCCCTCCGAGCACCCAGGGGGGAGGGTATTGAATGGGCTACGAGGGTTTTGAGTTTTAGGTCTATACGTACTTGCCAGAGGATGGGGTGTTACGGTTTCATCCTCATGGCACATCACCTTGGTTGATCATGCTCATGTTTGTCAGTCAAAGTTACGAGCTTTGCTGGAAGTGGTACTGGCCATGTAGAGGAAGTGAAGGCAACTTTCTGCCCTTTTTTAAAATGTTTTTTCCAGTTTTATCTCTTTACTTGCTCCACCACTGGATGTTACAGGCACAGCTCTCCCCCCCCCCCCCCCCCCCCGGAAGCAGCAGGATGAAACTTGGATTCTGTGAACACACACAGTGTTCTAAGAGCGGCAGGGCTGGAGCAAAGGAAAATACTCGGGCTTTGGTATCATTACAGCCTGAGACTAATGTCTTGACTTTACTACTTCATACAGGTTCGTTTACTTCCCTGTAAAATGGGTACAATCAAAATGGCATGGCCTGTGGTGATGGTTATATGCTCAGTGGCCAATAAAAGGAGATGTTAGTATTGTTACTGCTTTTTGTGAGGTATTCTTTCTCCCTGAAATTCCTAGTTGAGCACATCCCTTAGTAAGTCTGAGGACAAGTTTTCATGTGTAAAACAGAGAAAGCAATGCTTCTTTCTTAGAGGAGGGGTTGGCAAACTACAGTCCCTGGGTAAGATCTTGCCCACCACCTGTTTTTGTAAATAAAGTTTTATTGGAACACAACCACATCCATTTGTTTATGTATTGTCTACAGCTGCTTTTACATTATGATGCCAGAGTTGAGTGGTTATGACTGAGACTGTATGGCTATAGAGTTGAAAATTATTACTTTGGGCTCTTGACAGAGAAAGTGTGTTGATCCCTGTCTTAGTGGTGGTAGTTGGACTTACCTCCATTCGTGTACACACATCTATACATACGTACTTACACAGCTCAAGTGCAGTGCCTGGCATATAGCAGAAGCCCAGGAAATCTGTAGTTCCTCTTCTGAACTTAATTCTGTTCAAGAAAATACAGGATCATATCTGAGAAATGCAGAGGCAGACACATTTATATTTTTATTGAATTCTGTTCCTTTCTCATTTTCAGAAGAAGAACTCATGTTTAAAAAAAAATTCTGATTGGCACTATAAACTTTATTTATGCTTTAATGTATCTTAAAGTATGTATCCTGCACTATTTTTACTTCCCTTACAGATGCTGATACATTACCAAACCCAAATGGATTTTCAGGATCCAATTTCCTTGCTACAGTTTTCCATTTCTCTGTTGACTTTTTATGCTTGACTCACATCAGAGCATCTGGGGTCTTTGCTACATTCTGACCTCAACCCATCCAGGGAAATAGCTCCTATTTCTGGGTGCCAGGAGGTAGGGCTGGGTCCTTTGCCTGCGGCTGAACTGCCCTGTCCTGTCCTTCCCGAGTTATGTAGGTCTTTTCCAAACCAGGACATGTGCTCTGGAGGCTGAGCCTGATTCCTGGGGTAGGGGTAGGCTATGTGGTTTTGGTTTCCCCCCAAAATGATTGTGGTTGGGTTGACCTCAGTTAAATGGGTCTGCCTGTTTTTTAAAACTGAATGAGGTGAGCATCCAAATGAGAGTCTTTCGGGACTCTTTCCAGTCATTAGTCTTTCCTAAGTAGCCTGCCACAACCACCTGCAGAGATGGCCAGGAGCCTTTTTGGTCAGGCATTAAGGACCTGAGGAATTGCACCAAGAGAGTAAACCTAATTTTTTATTTTTTATTTTTTTTAAAGATTTTATTTATTTATAAGAGACAGAAAGAGAGAGAGGCAGAGGGAGAAGCAGGCTCCCCGCCGAGCAGGGAGCCCGATGCGGGACTCGATCCCAGGACCCTGGGATCATGACCTGAGCCGAAGGCAGACGCTTAACCATCTGAGCCACCCAGGCATCCGAGAGTAAACCTAATTTTTTAAAGATTAAGAGGAACAGCAGTGAGACTCGAGATTATCAAGGGTTTGCATATTTCGTGCCACAGGTCCAGGGGCAACTGCTCTGTGCTTTCTTCTCTTCTTGCTGGCCCCCAGGAGCCAATCCCTGGCTCGCAGCATGGCTCTGCATCTCTGTGGCTCCTGGCAGTTCCCAGTTCTCTCTGAGTCTCTGGAATCCTTAACCTTTACTACTGCAGTGTTTCCTGGTAATCCGTCATGCACACCCGAAAATGCAGGCCCAGGAATGAGGAAGAGATATGAGCTAGAGGGGCTGTACCCAGCTGCAGTGTGGGTTGCTGTCAGGATGTATCATCTTGAGCTCATAACCACTCTTCCTCAATCTGTTGGTTGAGAGGAAGAAAATTCAGGGAGGCTTGCTTAAAAAAAAAAAAAAAAATTCCTGAAGTATGTTTTTTCTCCCAAATAGCTTTTAAAACTTGTCTCTGGGTCAAGCTAGACTACTCTACATTGAATCATATGGAGTCCCAGTGAGCAGCTTTCCCCCCGATTGCATGTTTGGGTAATACTGCCAGTTTATGTTGAGAATGACTATGAGAAATAGTCTCATGTCGTTGGCCATGCACTCCTTGTGTGGATGTTGTTTCAGACACTGTTCGTGATGGGGTATGGGATTTCTGTTACCAGTGGCCCTGTGGAGAAGTTCTTGTGTGAGCTAAGCGCTTGGAATGGCTGTAATTTTCCTGTGCAATTTGGCTTTTATTGTATGAACACAGAGTGTTCAGTATCTGAACAGATTTTCCTTTTTCTAGTGGCCATTGGAAGCTCAGAGCCAAATACCTAACTCCCCTTTTAGCAGGCAGACATGTAGGAAACTGCTTTTTTCTTTCTCTGTTCTCAATTGTTTTTTGCCATCATGCCTAACATGCTGGATTTCCTGGTTCCGTGTTCATCAAGCCACAGTGGGATTGTGAGCGGTAGTGCTAGAGTTGATAGAGGATAGATCAGGGGATCAGTTAAACACCCTCCTTTGAATGGGATCTTTGGGCTTCAACACATCCCCATGAAGGTGTTTTTTGCATCTTTGCACCTTGGGTGTATGTTGATGTGGCTGTCTTTCCCTGCACTCTGCCAACTACATGAGTGTAAGAATTCTAATTGTCAATTCTGTGCCCCTGCACAGAACACGTAAAAAACAAACAAAAAACCCAACTTTGTTAAATGTTTCTAGAATGAGCAAAGGAATGCATTCTAGTGGGAGGCCCAACCACCTTGGAAGCCCTTTGTGTGATCCTCTCTCATAACCTTGTAAGTGAAAGGGTTGGTCCTTGGTTTGGGGGAATACATTCTCTCTCTGGTCTATTAGAGCATGGGTTGTGTGGTTAGGTCACCACAGAATTAATCTTGGCTCTAACACTCCCTTCTCTGTGAGTTGAGAAGGCCACTTAACCCTTCCATACATTAATTACCTTGTACTTATAGTAGGGATAATAACCTGCCTCACCAGGTTGCAAGCATTAAGTGAAAGCAAGTGAGATGAAATATGCAGTCCGTATCTAGTATATTGCCTGGCATGGAGCAGATGCTCGAGAGAGTGTGCTTCTTCTATTCGTCAGGGTGCAGAAGGTTCTGCAGTGGTCATACTTAACCCTTAAGGTGTCAGCAACGTAAGACACATTATTTTGCTCTGGGAAGGTTAATGGTTGGCTCTCTTCCAGTGAGTGCCTTAGGGATCTAGACATCTTTTTTCCTTTGAGGCCACTGCCTTCCCCTGTAGTTTTGAAGTTCCTCACAGCAGGGGCAGGTGAGGTGGATTGTTTGTAAGAGATCATTTTTACGGGCCAGTCACACAACCTGCAATTGATGGATATCACTTTGTTACATGTTTCTAGGGTTTACTACCCGGTCTTACTACCCAGATGGAAGTGGCTTGGAGACATAGTGCTCTTTCTTTTTTCTTTCTTTCCTTTTTTTAAAAATAAATGTGGGGAGGGGCAAAGGGAAAGGGGGGGAGAGAGAGACTTTTTTTTTTTTTTTAAGATTTCATTTATTTGAGAGTGTGCATGAGTAGGGGGAGGGGCAGGGAGAGAGGGATAAGCAGACTCCGAGCTGAGCAGGGAGCCCAACATGGGGCTCCATCCCAGGCGCCCAGGATCATGACCCGAGCTGATGGCATATGCCCAACAAACTGAGCCACCCAGATGCCCTATCTTTTGTATGCACAAGAGAGAAGACCCAAACAGTTTGCCATATATGTAGCATGGTCTTGGCCACTCTTTCCTTCTCTCAGCCTGGAGGCCAATCTCAGTTTAGGATGCTAAGGTCTCCAGTGGACACTGGAGATGCTGCAGGTGCCCCTTGCTTTTCAATTCCAGCACGTCAGGATCTGTTGTCCATGGCATTGACCCGATTTATTTGTCTCTGGGCCCCTGGCAGGTGATGGCAGGGAGACGTAGAGGAGGGAGGTTAGCCCTCCGAAGAAAAGCACACCTGCTGCCGTCACTGCTTTTAAATTGTAAACGTCGTGTGTCTGGGGCATTCACACTCTACTCTGGTTGGGAAGTTTGTAGAAGTGATTTGGGAGGATCACTTGGGATTTGTCAGACAGGCAGTGTGGGGAAGGAGCTTCCTAGGTGGAAGGGGCGAGGCTGAGACCTGGAAGAGCAGGCTGAGTGCCGGGGGCTCTGTGCTCATTGTCGCTGTTACTGAAGCAGAGCTCTGTCTGTGTCAGGCCTCCCGTTAGCATTATTGGTTCATTCATTCAACAGATATTTAAGCCCTACTATGTGCCAGAGCTGTTCCCAGCCATTCTGACGCTGACATCTGGTGGGAGCTGCTTGAGTGCCTCCCACCTTGCCTTTCAAAGGCCATCCTTCTCCACTGTACCCGGGGTGAAGTGTCTTCTCCAACCCTCTCCTCTCATCTCCTGGGCCTCCCGTCCTTCCCTGTTGACCTTTGTCCACACACACTGGTCACCGCTCTTCTTCCCTCAGTTCCCTGAATTACCAGTAGCACACGGCTGCCTTGTGTGGCCAGCTCTCCCCAAGGAGCTGGGTGTAGTGGAGGGACAGGAGAGCACAGACCAGGGCACTGTTTCCGGGGCCCCAAGCTAATAGGCTCCTCTCCCGCACCCCAGCCGCGGCCTCTGTGGCATGGTGCTGAAATGCATGCGGGTTTATTCATTGACTTGTTTACCATCAGTCTGTGTTGCTGAAGAGCGCTAGCAGGCTGCTTCTGTGAAGCACTGTATAGCCAGGGCCTCGGACTCTCTGGGATCTGCACTAACTGCTCAGTTAAACGGTTGTTGAATTGGGGCGCCTGGGCGGCTCAGTCGATTAAGTGTCTGACTCTTGATTTTGGCTCAGGTCACGATCTCGGGGTTGTGAGATTGAGCCCCGCGTTGGGTGCCACGCTTGGGGTGGAGTCTGCTTGAGATCCTCTCTCTCTTCCTCTGTCCTCCCCACTCCCTGTTCATGCTCATGCACATGTGCGCTCTCAAATATATCTTTAAAAAAAAACAATTGTTGAAGAATGAGTAAATGAAATCGTGTATTTTAGTTTTTACCAAGGCATCAGGCAGTTTCTGTCAGAGGAAATTTCTTACTGGCTGTCATCTTCTGTAGGTTTCTGCTTTTTATTGTTTCTTGCATTCCTCTCTCCCTCTCCTCTGCTTTTTAATCTAGGTACCTACATAAGACACCCCACATTCCTGTTACTTTTTAGGACAAAGTTATTGAATACTCTCTACTTAAGCCCGAAGTCCTGTACTACCAAAGTAGGTCTAGCCTTCCTCAGCCCAGCCAAGACTCCAAACTGGGGTGTTAAGGGCCAACTCTTCCAGGTTCTCATTCACAGTAAGGAAGGAAAGTAGAGAAAGCCTTTGGCATCATAGGGTTTTTTAGTGGTGTTGTGACTGTCTTCCATATTATACCTGTCAACAGGACTTCCACCCCGCTAAGCAGAGGACATCCCAGGCCTGGGGTGCAGAGAGGGGCTTTTGTCCTTGGCAGCTAGTGGAGAAGGCAGTGTGACGTTAGGGGAGGCTGTAGACGCAGGCTGGGGCTAGCGAGGGATGGCTTCTGTACGCGGATCAGAACCACGTGTGCACGAGTGATGGGGAAGCAGGAGTGTGTAAGGGAGGGAGATGGTGCTGTGATGAGACCTGAGCATCAAGGAAATGGGGGGCAGTGGCAAAGTTGGATTGGGTGTGAAACTGGGTCTGGGAGACGAGTCAGGAGGCTGCCGCCTCACGTGTGTGAGCACCAGCTCACCCTGGTTGCCCTTCCTCCTGTTCTTGGTCCATGGAGATGCTGGATCCTCCAGAGCCTTGATCAGTCCTCCTTCAGGATGTCATGGCGCCTGTTTCTCCGGACAGACGGCATTCCCTCCATGGAGCCCTGGTTCTGTACCCCACAGTCAGCATCACTCGGAGGGGACCCCCAGCCCCCTAAGAGTATGCTTAATAAATCCTTGTCAGGATTGAACTGATACAGCTTCCTACAAAATGGTGGGTGACTTTTTAAACACTGTGAACATTGACTTCACTATCTTCCAGGTGCACGATTGTCTGATTCTTCCACAAATTTGATTTTTATGCCATGAAACATGAGTTTTCAAAAACTGCTTTTATAGGGAAGGGGATAGATGTGGAGAATTTACTCTGTGCCAGTTACTCTACGTATGTTACCCCATTTCATCCTCATGGTGTTTCTGTCCAGTGGCCCTTCCCTCCGTGTCACAGGTGAGGAGACTAAGATGCCGGTGAGGCCGCAGCTGGCCCGGATCTGCACGGCTGAGATCTGTGGCTGGTCTGGCCGGACTCTGGGGCTCGTGCTCTCTCTGCTGTCCCCAGTGTCTCTCCCTGTGGCAGGAAACAGTCACAGAGGCATGGCCCTGGCATTCCTTTTTCCTGCTTAGAATGAGGCGTTGCTGTTTACTTTCTCAGGAAGGAAGATTGAAATCAATGTAACTGGCCTTATTAACTTTTTTTAAATGGTTGGGGGGGGGGGCGGTGGCGGGCTGCAGATGCCAGCGCATTTCCTGAAAGCACCAAAACAAATATAAAAATCCAATTTGCTTGCCCTTTTTTTTTTTTTTTTTTTAATTTTCTCCAGAGTTTAACATTCAAAGCTGTAAATGAAGAGCTGATGAGATGGGGGTAACAAGCCAAGTCTCAGACACAAGGATGTATTTACTCCTATCACTTTTGTCTGCAGGTGGCTGTTCCTTTGATGAGCACTACGGCAACTGTGGTTATAGCGTGGCCCTGGGGACCAATGGGTTTACGTGGGAGCAGATTAACACGTGGGAGAAACCAATGCTGGACCCAGCGGTGCCCACAGGTACGTGATCCCCTGTGTTTGAGGCTGTGATGAGGATGACTCACTCTTTGGATGGCTTGTGGGGACAAACTTTCTTAGGGATTGAGCTGGGCAGTAGACAGGTTCACTGGTAGTCATTCCCCATCCCCAGGGCTGTTCAAACCAAGGCTTGGTGAATTCTTAAGGTATGTGGTAGGAATCACATGTCACCTAGATTCAGGAACCTTGAGAATTCCTTTTATCTTTAAGATTTAGCTGCAAGTTAGGGCATCCCTGGGTTTTGCTTGGGAACCTAATAGTAGTTGGATTTTGTGGGAGAGAAAGTCTGAAGAATGAGGTCATTCCTTTTCTTCCAGGACACAGACACACATATATCTAGGGAAACTGGCACAGTCAGACTATTACTCATAAAGTTAATGTCCTGACATCCTGAATGCGCAGCTTATCCTTAACCAGTGGGGCTAAAGGGCTAATGTAATTTCTTGGTGGACAGCTGCTTATGGCAGGCATGTGAGAGTGACATCTGATGTATTCTAGGGAAGATACACCTAGCAGAGGAACACTCAGAATACATTTAAGGTGGGGTATGCCTGGGTGACTGGACTCTTGAAAAGGCTTACCTGGGGACATAAGCCAGGAAGTGTTGTAATTCTGGGAACATGAAGATCACCTCTTTGTATGTGTGATCCCAGGTTCAGCGGTAAAGACATCTGGTTGTTGGAGAGGGGACGTTGTGTCTGTGGTTCCTTCCTGCCCAAGGGCTCCTCTAACCCACACGTTGTCTTCTTTTTCTCGCCTACACCTTCTGGCACCCTTCCTCACTTTGACCACTAAATATGGGAGATCTCAGGCTTGTTCTATACTGTTTCCATGTGTATGAGGTTCTCCAGAGAAACAGTCAATAGGATATATATAGAGAGAGATACATTTAAGAGGAGATTTAGTACAGGAATTGGCTCACTGTATAGAGGCTGAGCAGTCCTGTGATCTGTTGTCTGCAAGCTGGAGAACCAGGAAAACCAGTGGTGTAATTCGGTCTGAGTCAGGGGCTGATGGTATACACCCTGATGTGAGTTTGAAATCCCAAGAACCAGGAACACTGATATTTGAGAGACGGATACCCTTAGCTCAAGTAGGGAGAATGAATTCATCCTACCTTTCCCTTTTTGTTCTGTTTGGGCTCACAAGGGAGTGGATGATGCCTCCCATGTTGGGGAGGGCTGTCTGCCTTACTCAGTTTGCCAATTCAAATGTTAATCTATTCTGGAAATACCCTCGTAGACACTCCCAGAGATAATGTTCTAGCAGCGATTTGGGCATCTCATAGCCCAGGGAAGTTGACATACAACATTAACCATCACACTCTGGATGGCCTCCACCCCTCCTGTGCCTTCATTTGCCATCAGCCATCTTGTATGAACTCTAGACCTACACCCCCCACTGCCTGGCTGCCACTTCTTCTTCTTGTCCTCTGGGGAGAGGGGTCTAACAGGATGCCACTAAGCTGGAGACAGAGAAGATGCTCAGGGATGTCCAGGTAAGGGTGTGGCCTGTGTGGCCTCAGTGACTGTGAGTTTGACTCCAAAGCAGGAGGCTACTGGATGGTTCTGTATAGTTCCAGTTAAGGGCGTAAATGGTTGTATAAGTTTTTCATGAGTGTAGATACCAGCCCCAGGTAAAATAAATAGGTGCTACGGTACAAAATTGAGCTTTGCAGACCTGGTAGGATCTTACTTATCATAGCAGAGTCATCAACAACTACATATGCCCCTTCATAAGGTGACCGAGGGACAACCTGTTTGCCTGTTGCCCCATCATCCTTTTTAACACTGCTGACTTTATTCTCAGAAGTGTCTTGGTTTAGATGATAGAATCACTCATTCCATTAGGAACCCACAGAGTCCAGAGCACTCTGCTGGAACGTACCACATGCTCCGTTTTGCCTGGCCATCTTTGTGGTTGGCCAGATACATCCAGATCTTCTAGTATGTGAATGTGTTTTGCATGCACACACATATGCTCTTCCTGCTTCTCCTTAGCCCACCTGTAGGATCTTGTATGCTCCTTAAACTCAACAGCTCCCAGACTGAGCTCTTGATTTCCATCTCCCACTCCCTGTGTACTTGTTTTGCCATGTTCCTTGTCAGGAAAGACCACTCTCCATAGAACCTTCTCCTCCACCTCATTCTCTTGTTCTTCCCCTTCGTATCTCAGCATAAACACCACTTCCTTAGGATATAGCGCTTCCAAGACACTTTAGCCTGGGTCATCGCATCCTACGCTTTTTCTCAAGAATGGAGGCCACAGTGCATGTTGTTTGTTCAGTGTATGTTTTACCCCCAGATGAGATATTCCGTGTGCCTGGGGACCATGCTCACCTCGAGAGAGCAGCCTACTTTGCGGTTCCCCAGGAACCCCCTCTGCCCGGCCTTCTGGGTGTTAGGGGCAGCCCAAGGCTAAGCCTGTGTGCCTGCCGGGAGTGTGGTGAACTGCAGGGTGGCGGCCCGCTGCTCCAGCCTCTCCCAGCATGGTTCCCAGGACTCTCGAGATGGGAGCCGAGCCTCTACTCGGGCCTGATAGAGGGTACCAGGCTGCAGGTGGCAGAAGGTGGCCTAGTAGGTGCTGGGGCAGGTAGGGGGGCACTCTTCCCCATTGAGGTAGACGGCATGGGCCAAGTTGCTATTTCCGGGCACGCTTGTTCATAGCTTTATCTTAGTGCTTAATACAGGGCATTGTACATAGTATGAACAAAATAACCTTCTGTTGGATGGATACATGGATGGATGGCCAAATAGCCTTTATCAAGTGTATTTTATTTTTTATTTAAAAATTTTGTTTGCTCTCTGTTGCTTATTCTTTCTTTTTTTGAGTTGAAGTACATACATTGTTGGCATACAATGTTAATTTTGGGTGTACTCCATAGTGATTGAACAAGTCTGTATATTATGCTATGCTCACCAGCATCTCTCTCCATACATTGACTATATTCCCTATCCTGTGCCTTTCATCCTCATGACCTAGTCATTCCTTTGTATCTCCCACTCCCCTTCACCCATTTTGCCCACACCCCACTTCCCCTTCCCTCTGGCAACCATCAGTTTATTCTCTGTACTTATGGGTCTGATTCTGCTTTTTGTCTATTCATTTGTTTTTTAGATTCTATGTGTAACTGAAATCATAGGGTATTTGTCTTTCTCTGATTTCACTATCAACTGTTTTTTAAATGAAGAATGATAAGCATCTTGAAATGCTGTTGGGCCCTCTATTGACTGATGATGAATTTTTAATCTTTCTTAAAATCCTTCCATTTTACAGATCAGGAAACCAAGGTTCTAAGAAGCTGAGTGACATTGCTTTTCCCACCATGCCAATCTCTCTTCCCAAAGGAGTAACTCTTGCTTCTAATCTTAATTTTCTCAGCCCCTCATTACGGCAGAGTGTCATTTCATAAATGTTGGATTGTGCTAATACAATTTTCTGAGCTTTTCTAAATAGAGGCATTTGATAATGATCACCGAAATTATTCTGTCATGATGCGCCTGTGGATTTTAGCTGCTCTGCGTGCTTCGTAGGCAGAGAGGCATGAAAATGAATTTGGATTAGGCAAAATTGTTCTTCTCATGGGCAAAAACTGAAATCTTACTTTTCCTTTTGTAAAACCAGCAGTTTCCCTTCTTTGGAAGTCCAGTTTAAATCTATTTATTCAGATGTTCCACGACCTTTGACTCATCCCTTTCTGTGTGACAAACTGTGCTAGGCTGTGGGTAGATCGTACTGTCATTTTGGCACTTAATCCCTCTGCTCTCTTCTCCTGGCGCATGGGTTGAAATCTGAACTCCTTGCTACAGCCTGCATGATCTAGTGTCTTCTGCAAGCCCTTTTTTATTCTCAAAATGTCCCAGACACACTGGCTCCTTTCAGTTCCTTGGAGACTGAAAGACTGTCGCATTCTTTTCTGGCTCAGGACATTTGCACATGCTGTTTCACTTCACTGGAATGGATTTTTCCACTATTCACTTGGCTGATTTCTTCAGGCCTCAGCTCAAATGACTCCTCCTCAGGGAGATGGTCCCTTACCAGTCTAGGTAAAGAAAGAGTCCCTCCTTGTTGTTCCCATAGTATCCTGTTCTTGGCTTTCAAAGTTCTTGTCATAAATGTGTTTCCAGGCCAGCTTATTCCAATCCTAAGCCATAGCTCAGTGACTCTGAGCCCTTAATCCCACTGCGTCAGTTTCATCTTCTTTAGTATAGGAACCAGTGTGAGAGTTAAAGAGAATGATGCCTGAGAGCGTGTGAAGTGTCTGCACATAGTAGGATTTCATCAGTACTGGTTGCCTTGTGCTCTTTTCTGGTTCTTATAGTCTCTGGAACTGTAAGTCTAAGTTCTCCTTACAGCCTTGCCCCTTCCTTCAAGTTCACCTGACCCCAGGTACTGCTTTACCCGGGTGCGCCACCCAGCAGGTGGTCTGCATGGGTCCCTGAGAGACCCAGGGAGGCTTTTCAATACCCAGGGTACTTGCTGCCCTAAGGGCTTGCACACCTCCTCTATCTCTGCTCTGTTAATTCAGTGCTGCACACAGTCACTCTCAGAGTCTTTTCCTCATCCCTTTCCATGGGAAGAGGCTGTCATTCCAGGCTTCCGACCTGGTTTTGCTCTGACCTCATCTTTGTTGGGGCTTTCCCAGAGCAATGGGGGTTACTATACCCAGAGAGCCTCCCTAGAAGCCTCGATCTGGTCCCTGGCACTTCCTGCAGGTGTCTCTGGTTTCTAGCTGTGCCTTCCCCAGCCTTGGCATAGTGTCAACATGTCCACCCTGGGAGACAGCCCAAGGCCCAGTATGTATGTGTGTGGGAGAGCTCCTTGGGGGCTGGAGGGAGATTCAAGACTGTTAAGTGTCCTTTCAAAAGGGCTAAAACCAGAGGCATTGGGGCTTGGGAGGTATCCTTCAATTTCTTCTGCTTGTAGGCTGTTTAAGTGTTGGGATGAAGTAAGGTTGACTCTCAGGCTGAAAACCCAGGTGCGTTAGAAATGCTGCCTTTATATCAACTTATACCTGACCCTGAGCTTCCAGGGAGTTAGGTGTACATTTTTTCATGTTAGGGGCTCCCCCTTCCGTAGGGGTTTGCAGATATCCTGGGGACTTAAACAGGCCAGGCTATTGTGGTTTCCTCTTAAAGCCCCCTGTCCCATTCCCATGGTCTCTTTGGGTCTAGTAATTCTGCTGCTGCTTTCTAGGTTTGGGAGCCCTTGTGTGGCGTCTAGCCAGCCTGGGGGCGTCAGCCGTCATCTTTCTGGGGCCAGTGCCACAGGGCAGTATGAGACCAGCGGGACCCATCCCTCACCCTTCCCACCGTGGAAGACTCTCTCTCCTCACTTTCGAAACCCCAAAGGCACACCTTTGTTGGCCCGGCCCTTATCGAACTCCTAATCTCTTAAGTTTAAGCTTTCAGACAAGGAGAGGAAAGAAGGAACCCTTGACTTCAAGCTCCTTCTTTCTGCATCTTGCACAAATTTCTAGAGCAGAGACTTGCAAAGATCCTAGTTAGTTACCTGACTGGAAGGGGCAGATGTTAGGAAACATCAGAGAAGACATACACAAGCATTCGCACACAGAAAGGAATATTGCAACCAGTCGGCCTGCCACGGAAGCGGGCACAGTCTCCAGGTTGTGATGCTCCTTTCCCTTTATGCCAGTGGTCCTGGCAGGCCCTCGCACTGTAGGACTGGTGGAGGAAGAGAGACACGCAGACACACAGGGCAGGTGGCCGCGTGAAGACAGAGGCAGAGATTGGAGTTGTACATCTACAGGCCACGGAATGCCACGGATTACTTGCAGACACCAGAAGCCTCCTCTAGAGCCTTGGGAGAGAACAGGTCCCTGCCAGCACCTTGATTTCAGACTTGTCAACCCCATATCTCTGAGAGGATCAGTTTCTGTTGGCTTAAGCTACCCAGTTTGTGGCAATTTGTTATGGCAGCCCTAGGACACTGTTCCTGGGGCAATCACATTCCTGTATCCTGATCCCATCACCTGGTCCCCAGTAGAACTCACAGCAGAGTGCTGGAAGGATTGGAACCTTTGCTTTCTTTGAAGAGAACTGACCTTTTTCTCTGTGTTTATTCTAACCAAGAATTAGACTAGGTGAAATATATAGGAAAATGCTTCGTGTGCCACCATCCTGTGAGTTCAGGGATCTTGTCTCCTCTTTCTTTTGAGAAAACCAAAGCCCCAGAATGATGAAGTGATTGGCCCAACCTCATGCAAGTTATATATTAAAGAGGAGCCAGCCTTCAAATCCAGGATAAACAAAGTCATATACATGGCAGTGTCATCAACTAAACATCTTTTAAAATTATTTCTATTTAAAGTCCTGCTCTTTGAGTGCAAAAATAATTTATGTTCATTGTAAAGAATATGCACAGTAGAGGTAGCTATAAGGAACAAAAAAAAAAGGTCATGAATGCACACAAACTTACATCTCTGTTTTTCTACTTAATGCTCTTTTTAAGTGTTTTCCCATGTCCTTAAATATTCCTCAAAAGCATACTTTCTAAAGGCTTCATAGATTTCCATTAAAGTGACTATTTCATGATTTATTTAACCACCCTAAAGTGTTGCATATTTAAGTTCTTTGCAGTTAGTCACTCTTGAATTCCACTGCAGTGAATGTTCTCATATATATATCTCTGTGCTCCTCTCCAGTAGAAGTGCTCACATTTGCTTTCATATATATGTATTTCTGTACTCCCTTATGTACCAAACACAGAGTGGTTGTATATTATTTTTGAGATCTGGAAGAGGAATATCATCCACATGTCAAATAGGAATCCTGGATATTTGCCTATGAATTGATGTAGGGAACATTCTTGGTGAATTCTGAAGCCGTCAACACAAGTCAAGAAATGATGATGGTCCCCTTGAGCGCACCGTGTTCTAGCCCTTCATTCACTGGTTGGAGACCTTATGAGGATTAGCAGGAATTATGCTCAAAAGAGTAATCAACCAGAGAGCAGTCCAAGTGCTGACAAGTCAAGATGGACATTGGCTGTAAGAGCAGATTGGGCTCTCCAGTGCTTATTTGGCAGGTAGCAAGCCTCTTTATAGTCTGCTGCTCAGCTAGCTTCTGTTCTCCTTGGAGGCAGGGGCAGTGAACGTTCCCGAATGAATTGTTCTTATTAATAATTGAACTTTCTCATGATCTGACCCTGGCATCTGTCTCCAGCCTCAGCCTCCCCTTCTGCCCTCTTTGCTTCCCTTTCTCCTTCTATATAATCATGTGAGAGAGGCCTCTGTGCTTTTGTTTTGGGAGTCCAGCCTCCAATTCTGCTTCCTGATTTTGAGAATCTCCCACTGTGGGGATCTTGATGGAATGTGGAACTTGCTGGAAGGTGAAGGTGCCAGAAATTTGCTACCCCTGGCAGCCTGGGTGTGGTTGGACATGTGGCCTGGATGTAGCCCGCTGCCCCTTTCTGCACAGGACTTTCCATGTAGGGAGGACTGGCCAGAGGCCTGTGCAGTGGGGTGTCCAGTGATAGGAAGTCTGGGCCTCAAGAGATGCTACTGAATGAGGTTGGCACACTGTCTTCTTCTTGCTTCCCCAGAACTGCCTTAATTTTTGCTTATTTTTCAAGGCTATCTCTAGCTTACTGTTCATGATGAGCCTCCCAATATCTTCTAGAACATCCCTAATTTTGGGAAAGATTGTTATAGTTGAGTTTTCTTGTTTTCAACCATAAACCTTGCAGGTCACACCATCATGCCTTTGGCTAGAAGGAGCTATCCTGTCTCCCTTCCTCTTACATCAAAAACCTGAACAGATTTCACCTCCTCCAGGAAGGCCTCCCTGATTCTACCCACAGGGAATTGCCTCTTCTCTTTGCTCCTGTGGCTAAGTTTTTACACCTTTGATTCCTTCCTGGGGCTGTGAACTACTTGAGGGTATGGGTTGCTTCTCATTGCTGACTTCCCTGTGTCCTGCATGGGGCTTGACCTAGGGAAGGTGACCTGCATAAGATGAAATTATCATTAGGGATAAGCATTTGGAGAGTCAAAAGCGAGCTGCTGTCAGGGAAGTTTTGGGAGAACCCTGGAGAGGCTGCTGCTTTCTCTGGCATGTTCGTGGTGTGTGGAGCATCTGCAGCTTTCCCATCTTGAGTGCTGCCTCTCAGCCTGATGAGGCTGCCGTCATGATGGGCCATTTGGTCCCAGGGCCTGGCTTGTCGAGCCTCTTTTGCTCTAGAGTTGATCCTTAGGGCAAGTAAAAGGATCCTGGGGATTACCCTTCCTTCACTCTGGGGCCTGGCATACTCTCACAAGTGTGCAGATCTGCTTGTTGCCTGTGTAAGAGGCTCCCTATTGGAAAAATCTGATGTATCCAAAAACTGCCCTACTGTTTCTTTAATGTAGTGCTTACATTACAACCATCGGGAAGTAGAGGCCTTTAACCATCCTTAATCACTCCTGATATTATTATTGATTGGCTTAAAGCTATGAGCTCTTAGGTTCCCATTTAGCCACTGTTGAGTCAATACATTTTTTCTTCCCTCTTTAATGATAAAATATTATATATTCATTTTTAAAGAAATGCTGAGTGTATCCATATACGTTAACTCTCTCCATCACCATCCCCGTTCCCTCAAATATCACGATTAACAGATGGATGTGTATCGAGAAAGAGGAGGAGAGGAGGATGGGAAGGGAAAGGAAGGGAGAGAGGGAGGGAGAGAATATACGTATGTGGTAATAGTGATGATAATAATAGGGAAGCAATATTTATGTGGTGCTTATTATGTGGCAGGTACTATCTTAAGTACCTTAAATATATTATTTAATCCACTGAAAGTCCCTCTGATGCAAATACTCTGATCTGCATGTTACAGATTAGGGAGCTGGTGTCACAGAATGCTTCTATGTCTTGCCCAAGGTCATAGTTAGCATATGGTGGAGCCAGGATTTGCCTGCAGGAAGTCTGTGCCCAGAGTCTGTACTCTGGATCACCTCACTCTCGTGCCTCCTGAGAATGCACATGATGAATCAGGTCATGGTTCCCAACAGCTGTGTTATTGCCTTCCTACCACCCACTTAGATCTAGTGTTCACCTGCCAGAGCTGCATGGTCTTTCACTAGAGGGATGCACTATGTTTATTTAATATCCAAGAAATGGCAGTGGGAGAAGAAAAGATAAAAGCCAAAATGGACCCCATATGTCCAAATAAAAGGCAAGATCTTTGTCTCCAAACAGCTCTTGAAAAAGTTCCTTTAGGGCATTTTTATATTATGGGATGGTCTTTTGTGTACTTTGAACCACAAAATTAATTAGGGAAACTACATTAACCTACAGTCACCCCAATCAGTACTAGTTTGGGATGTTTACAGTGATAACAGAATTGGTAGGGAAAAAAAAGGCAAGAAAATTGAAGACAGGCTTAGTAGTATTCTGGAGGATATGAGCACATAAGGACAAGTGATAAGGACAAGTGATAAGGATGGCTTGGAAAAGCAACAGAAGGATCTTTTTGATGATCAAAATATACATGGGTTAGATAAATGAGAAAATAGGCCTGTTCTAATATCCACATGGATGCTTGCCTTGAAGTCCAGTTTTCTGTGATATCAAACCTCAGTTCAAAAGTCAGCAAAACATAAAGCCAACCTACTGAATGGGAAAAGATATTTGCAAATGAACCTATCTGATAAGATACATAAAGAACTTAGACCTCAATGTCAGAAAAGCCAAATAATTCAATTAAAAAATGGGCAGAGAACTTGAATAGACATTTTTCCAAAGATGACCTACAGATGACCAATAGACACATGAAAAAATGCTCAAACTCACTAATCATCTGAGAAATACAAATTCACGCCACAGTGAGATACCACTTTACATTGGTCAGAATGGCTAAAATCAAAACCACAAGAAATAATGTGTTGGCAAGGAAGTGGAGAGAAAGAAACCTTTGGGCACTGTTGGTGGGAATGCAAATTGGTGCAGCCATTGTGGAAAACAGTATGGAGGTTCCTCAGAAAGCTAAAAATAGAATTATGTGATCGGGCAATGCCACTGCTGGGTATTTACCCAAAGAAAACAAAAACGCTAGTTCAAAGATAGATGCACCTACCTACTGTAGCATTATTTACAATAGCCAAGATACAGAAGCAACTCAAGTGTCCACCAATATGTGAATGGATAAGGAAAATGTGTACACACACACTCAACACTCACGCTGAAATATTACTCAGCCATAAGAACGAAGTCTTGCCATTTGCAGCAACATGGATGGAACCTGAGGCTATTATGCTAAGTGAATAAGTCACAGAAAGACACATATCATTTCACTCATGTGGAATTAAGCAACAATGACAACAAAAATGAATGAAGAAAAACACAAACAAAAAACCAGATTCTTAAAAACAGAGAACAAACTGGCAGTTGCCAGAGGGGAGGTAGGGGGGGAATGGTTGAAATAAAGGGCATTTGGAGTATGCTTATCATGATGTGAGCACTGAGAAATGTATAGAATTGTTGGATCACTATATTGTATACACCTGAAACTACTATAACATGGTATGTTAATTATACTAAAATAAAAAATTTCCAAAGCATTATATTCCTATATCTAGAAACAAAATAACTATATTTTCTAGACTGTAAAAAAAAGTAATGTTTCCAAATGCTATAATTGGAGGTAAAGGTGATGTAGACAGGTGTTCAACTTAAGAAGTGCTTGCTCTGAGGACAGACCCAGATGCCCTTGGTGCAGATGACAAGTTCGAGAAAACGTTTCTGTAATATGTGGGAATGGACAATAAACCACTGTTTTGTGGCTTAACACATGTGCACTGCTTACTGGGCAGTGTTCTAGGGACTTTTACATGATTTTAACCTGTTTAATACTTGTACAAACTGGGTACTATTAATACCCTTATTTTACACATGAGGAAACTGAGGCCCAGAATGTGAAGTAACTCACCCAAAAGTTAGTTGTAAATGGAGGAGCTGAGATTTGAACCCAGGCACTCCGTCTCCAGAGTCTGTGCTCTGAACCACTATCTGTTTATAACACAATATATTATCTTATGACACATGATTTTAAATATGTGTCATTAAATCCTATCTTAGGCATCATAAGTAGACATTTGACTAATTCATCTACGTGTTGAATATTTCATGTATTAAAGCAGTCTAAAAACTCTTTGTGGGGTCTTCTCCCTGGGAAATAAGGGAAATGTCCTACTTCTAGGCACTGAGGATTGACCATCCTATCACTTTGTTGAATTGCCTAAGCCATCAGTGTCCACCTCAGTGCAGATAGAATAAGCCTGTGAATTGTTCTGAATAATTTGTCAGAAGGGAACTTGAGTGGAGGCAGTCATGCCTCAGAGACCTTGATCTGGACAGCAGAGATGACTTTTATCATGACTCTCAGCCTTCCGCTGCTTCTACTTCAGCCCCTCCTGGGACCGACAGGCTGAGAGGAAGATACTGCCAAAAATCCTCACAATCCTAGTGTTGCCAGCTCAGTGGAGAGGGTGAGGTTTCCATGGACTGCTCATCTGGTTTGGCTGCTATTCCGGGGGCTTGGGCTCCTCCAAGTGAACACCTTTTTGAATCTATGGATTGTCTTGTCCTTAGGAAAAAGCTTGTCTTTATGCTTTGAATACTATAGTAACTTGAATTATAATTACATACTATGAGAGATTTGATAAGAAAAGTGTAGTTTAGCAAAAATACAGTTTATTAAATTTAGTGAAGATGGCTCTTGTGTGACTTCATAAAATAGGGTCCAGTAATCTGGAAAAGCCCAAGAACCCATTGTAGCCCCATTTGGGAATGTCTTAGACCAGTAGTGTCCCATATGGTGGCCACTAGACACATGTGGCTATTGAATACTTTAAATGTGGCTACTTCTACACATGTAAAATACACACCAGATTTTGAAGACTTTGTATGAAAAAATGTAAAGCATCCATTCGTACTTTATATATAGGTTGTCTGTTAAAATGATTATATTGTAAATATATTGGGTTAGGTAAAATCATTAAGATTTAACCACTAACCTCTTTTTTTTTACCTTTTAAAATGTGGCTACTAGAAAATTTGAAAATAACCTGTGTGGCTCACATTATACTTCTGTTGTCTAGCACTATCCTAGATGATCAGATCTGTATTGTCAATTGTACCAATAGGAATGTCTCTTTCATAATAATAACTAGCATTTATTGAGCACTTACTATGTGCCACGCACTTTAAATGTCTTTTCTCCTTTAATGGTTAATAACAGCCCTTTATAGCGTAGGTACCATTGTGCTCCCTACTTTGCACATGGGGAAATTGAGGCACAAAGAGATTAACGTAGGGAAATTGAGGCACAAAGAGATTAAGTAAGTTGCTTGTAGTCACAGGGGTACCAAGTGGCAGAGATGGGATTTGAACCAAAGCAGCCCAATTCAGTGCCTCACAGGGCTGCTCCCAGGCTTGCCACCTTTTGACACACTGACATGGGACTGTGCTCACTTTACCCTTTGAACCTGTTTCCCTAGTGAGGAGTAGGTTGGAACATCCCTCAGGCCCCTCCAGTGCTGCTCTTCCCATGGTTTCTTTGTGCTTCTTTGGGAGCCGTGGGAATGTGGTGGGCTGGGGGAGACGCTGTCTCTTGCACCAGGCTGTTCAGTTAGCCTGGCTCCTCCTTACCTGGTGGGTAGGGAGACAGTCCTCAGTGCCTGTCCTAGCTCTGCCACTAACCTGGGACTTAGGGCAGGTCAGCTACTTTTCTCTGTGCTTCCCTGCATCCTTTTCTGTGAAATAAGTCTATAAGTAAGGAATCCTGGATTTTAGTCCTCGCTCTGCCATTAACATGCTCTATGACCTTGGGCCAAGCATCATCCCTTCCTGGGTCTTATTTACCTTATACATAAAATCAGGAGTTAATTTCTTCTGACTCTAGTGGTCTTTGATTTGTAATTTATGATTCAAGAAGAAAAGGATACATTTTTTAAAGATTTTATTTATTTGAGATAGTGAGTGAGCATGAGCAGGTGGAGCAGCAAGCAGAGGGAGAAGCAGATTCTGCTGGGCAGGGACCCCCATGCGGGGCTCGATCCCAGGACTCGGGGATCATGACCTGACCTGAAGGCAGACACTTAACTGACTGAGCCACTCAGGCACCCCAAAAAGGATACATTTTTAAAGGGAGGAATTAAGTGACACATTTATAAAATACAATGTCTGTGAAAAATCCTTTGGTCTTATCCCCTCATCTGTGTGTCTGTCAGTCAGTCATGGCATCTGCAAGGAATCACCTTAACAGGGGAATTTGTCTTCATGAGTGTGCACAGATGGGCAACAGGAAGATAAACCTGTCAACCTTCCTCCATTCTTAGAGCTGCAATGATCTACCCCAACCCTTAAGATCATGAGTACATATTCAGTTTTTATTTTCCTGCAGTTGCTAATCAGTGAGACATTTGGTCACATAGAGAAATTTCGCCCATTCTCTAAAAAAGATTGCCCCCTGCTCCCTCCCCACACCACCCCCAGTCCATACAGTCTTGCCGCTATGCTCTATGCTGACACAATGCCACTTTAGTTTTGGAAAGCAACCGTTACTGTAGCAAACTGGTTTTTAAACTTTGCAAGAATCTGCCAGTGTCTTTTAAAAATGCTTCCTTTCCCAAGTGTTGTGTTCATCATCAAGAAAGCCAGGTTATACTTTCTCAGAATTCTCAAAGCATTACTTGTCATTAGTGAAGCAATTATAAAAGCTATGGTTAAGCAAAAGTCTGTGTTCTTTGTTAAGAGTCCTGAGAGTTCCTAAGGTTAAAAGAAGACTTAGAGCTTCCAGAAACCTTCTCAACTATAGCTGCTAAAACATACCAGCATGAGGAATCTATCAGTTGGGGTTTAATTAAGTAAGAATACAGAAACCTCCCTAGGTATTTGAATCAGGAAGGTATTTAATGTAGGGTGTAAGAGGCTTGAACCTTTGGAAACCCTCCCATATATGGTTAAATGACTTTCAACAACGGTACCACGACCACACAGTGGGTAAAGGATGGTCTCTTCAACAGATTGTGTTGGGAAAACTAGACAGAAGGATGCAGTTGGATTTTTATACCATACCACCCACAAAAATAAACTCAAAGTGGATTAAATACCTAAACCTAAGACTGAAACTATAAAAGTCCTAGGAGAAAACAAGAGAAGAGCTTCATGACCTTGGATTTGGCAGTGATTTTTTTCAAGATAAGACAACAAAAGCAGAGACAACACAAAAATAGATAGACAAGTGGGACTACATCAAACTTCAAAACTGTGAATCAAAGGAAATAGAGTGAAAAGGCAACCTATGGAATGGGAGAAAATATTTACAAATCATGTATCTGTGAAAGGGTTAATATCTAGACTATATAAAGAACTCTTAAAACTCAACAACCAAAGCCCCAAAAAACTGGGTTAAAAAATGGGCAAAGGACTTGAGTAGACATTTCTGCAAAGAACTTATAAAATGGCCAACAAGCATATGAAAAGATGCTCAACGTCACTAATCATTAGGGAAATGCAGATCAAACCAACTGAGCTATCACCTCACTGTGCTAGGATGACAGTAATAATAACAGGAATAATAAACAGAAAATAATAGACACTGGGGAGGATTCCAAGAAGTTAGAACTCTTGTGCGTTGTTGGTGGGGATAGAAAATGATAGAACCACTATGGAAAACGGTATGAAGTTTCCTCAAAAAATTAAAAATAAAATTACCATATGATCCAGCAATTCTACCCAAAGCAGGTTCTCCAAAGATACATGCACGTCCATGTTCATTGCACAACATTCACAATAGTGAAGAAGTGGAAGCAACTAAATGTCCCATCAACAGATGAATGGAATAAAGACAATTTGATCTATACACACAATGGAATATTACTCAGCTTTAAAAAAGAAAATCCTGTTAACATGCTACAATGTGGATGAACTTTGCTTTATAATCCTGATTTTAAGACCTTGAAACGGAATGAAATCAGAGAGGGAGATAAACCATGAGAGATTCAACTCTAGGAAACAAACGGAGGGTTGTTGGAGGGAGGTGGGTTGGGGGGCTGGGGTAACTGGGTGATGGGCATTAAGGAGGGCACATGATGTGGTGAGTGCTGGGTGTTGTACGCAACTGATGAATTACTGACCTCTACCTCTGAAACTAATGATTTACCATATTTTGGCTAATTTAAATAAATTTAAAAAATTAAAAAGAAAAAAGTACTAAATTTTTAGATTTGTACTAAACTTTTAGATTTTACAAAATGGAAAATAAATAGAAAGTTTATTTGCTTGGATGGAAAGACTACTTTCCTGCATTTGAAAGGAAACTTCCATAACCTCTGACCTTGGTTCTCTGTATACTTGACTTTTCAAAAGGCTGCTGGAAGCATATGCATATACGGAGTTCATGAACACTATAGCCTAGAAGGACATGAGTGGAGGACCTTGAACAAAGCTATTTAGTTTCTCTCTGGCTCAGGGTTTTCTTTAACCTGTTGAATAAAGGTAATGTGATTGGAGGGTGTGGAGATTAAATGAGATAACATGAAAACACAGAACAAAATGCTTGGTGCATGGGCACATGGTAGGTCCTCTCCATCATCCGCATGCGCCTCCTCCTTGTCCTGTCTCAGGTGGGACTCACTGTGGGGGTGCAGTGTTAACCTGTCTCTACTGAGGTCTTGTCAGGCCTGAACTCTGTTTTGGGGGGCTGGGGGAGACAGACTAGACGGTATGGCTGTGACACTGGTCCCTCCCAGCTGGTCACCTTTGAAGACCTTAGGCCATTTATACTAAGAGCAGCTGTTGGAGGTCTTTTCTCCAGGGCTCTTGTGGAAGCTTAGCAGCAGCTTCTTGAGTGGCTGGACCTGGCCCTTTTAGCTCTGGCCTGGGGTGGGACTGCCTATACAATGTCAGGAGTGCCAGACCCTGCTTGGGAAGGGGTCTTAACTATAGGGAAGGGACAGGAACGGAGAGGAGGGGAGGCATCTCCTGGAGACTGGAGCACCTTGGCCAGGTGGCTAGAGGGACTTTCTGAACCCATTCAGCCCCTGACTCTTCAGACCCTGTGGTGACTCCCTAGCCCGTCTTCCCTGCTGTGGAGAGAGCTAGAGAGGTGGGGCTCGACCCCCGCAGATGCCACACCATATGGAGGCAGTCACCTGTGACTCAGACCTGAGCTTTTACATCGCTTACCCTGCCCCACTCATATCCTTTAGGCAAACCCAGCTCTTGGCTTTTCTTTCTCTGGCTTGTAGAAGAGGAGCTGAGGGTCTTGCCACCTGTGATAGGTCTACTACTTTTATCGAATATGGAAATGAGTTTAACCAATCTGGAAGCTCTTAGGTCTAGGTTCTTTTGATCGCTTATTAAATTATTCATTATTTCATGAGCATTTGTGACCTAAAGTCAATGTCCCTGTGGGTTTTGCTTCTCTTTTCAAAGGGCAGTAAATACTGCGTTAGGTGATTCCCAAACGAGGCTAGACCGTACTTCCCCACTCTCACACGTAGATAATCACTTACAGAGCTAGCTGTACTTGGATGTGGACGGGCCCTTCAGCAGGGGTGTGAATCCTGAAAATCAGCATTCTGCAGTCTAGACTCAGGGAATTAGATCTCCTCAGGAGTCCCAGCTACTGCAAGCACTTCGGATTTACACGATTTTAAGATTCTGCCTGCTTCTTTGCTACAGGACCTCAGGCTTTGCAGAGCTTAGGCCCTGCCACGTGGCACCGGGGTTTCTAGCCCACCTGTGCATGTTTGAGCCCTGGCTCTGCTCTTGGCAGCCCATCACCATGGATGACTGAGGACCTCTTGGAATCTCAGTCTTGTTGTGTGTGAAATGGGCTACATGTCTGCCTTGACTGTAAAAAGCAGTCAAGACAGTAGAGGTAAACATACTTGCAGAACTCATTGTAGTCCTATGGGTTAGCTGTTGTCACGGTTATTGTGACCTTGAATAGCTGGGACCAGGCTTCCTGTCACAAACAAATGTAGTGTTCTCAGCTAAAAAGACCCCCCCCTACTTACTCACCCAGCCCATCTGAGGGCGGATGAGAACTGTTGTGGCTGTAAACCCAGCCAATATGGGTTGTAATACAGTAAATTATCACTTGTTTTGCAGTCTTGACGAGAAAAATAAATGCAATTACACTCATGAGTGTTGAAAAATGAAGCAAGGCAATGTGGATCGGCACATTTGAGGTGCTTTTCCAAATGAAAAGCTGTGTACAAAGAATGCTAATGGGCTCCCTCCCTCCCACTCCCTAGCATATGGTGTAAAGTGATCTTTCTGAATTAAGAAAGTAGCTGCGCCCAGTGCCCCAGGCACAGGAGAGGGCGCTGAATGGCCCCCACCATAGGAGACCCAGCAAGCAGACCCTAATTTCCTCTCTTGGCTGAGGACACAGAATAGACCCAGTTTCCTAAAGCAGGTACTTGCGTGATCTCGATGATGCCTCTCTGCTTATGGAATCTGGCATGTCCTCTGTAGTTCTTCTGTCACTGTGCCCAGCAAACATTCTCTGAGCACCTACTGTGTGCCAGGCATGATGCTGGTAGTAGTAGAAATGAAGCTCATATGCCCTGCCCCTCCTAATCAACCTCCCCTGTCACCAAGGACTGATGGGCATGATGTAGCCCTGTACTGGCCAACATGGTGGCCACCAGCCACATGGGACTATTAAGCCCTTGGAAGGTGGCCAGTCCGATTTGAGATGTGCTTTAAATGTAAGATGCACACTACATCTCAAAAACTTAGTACAAGAAATATGTAAAATATCTTGTTAATTTTTTATATTATTCAGATGTTGAAAAGGTAGTATTTTAGATATATTGGGTTAAGTAAAATACATTAAAATAAATTTCACCAATTTTAGCATTTCAAATATGGATACCAGAAAAAGGAAAACTACAGAAATTTGGCTTGCACTGTATTTCTGTTGGATGGCACTGATCTAGCCCCTACCTACCTGTTTCTTCGTGTTTTCTACCACACCCTCTGCCCCCTTGCTGGTAGTAGTCCTGCTGGTTCTTCAAACATACCAAGTTCTTTCATGCCTCAGGGCTTTTGCACTTGACATCATCCTTTCCCAGAAGGCTCTTCTTCGGCTCTTTCTCCAATGTCACCTTCTGTGAGAAATAGTCTCTGGCCATCCTTACTAAATATATCTCCTTTGTTACTTAGCAAAACACCTGTTCTTTCCTAATCACTATTGTAATATTTAGGTACTTTGTTTGCGTATCTGTTTCTTATAAAAACGTTAGGGCAGAGAACTCATCTTTTTTGTTTTTTTCTGTACTAATCTCAGTGTCTAACACAGCAATTAGCAGGAAGTTGGCACTCAGTTTTTCTTCTTAATGAATGTGTAAATGTCACAAAGGACAAAATATTTTGATCATACTGAGATGTTGAAAGACATTTAGAAACACTTAATGGCGGGTCCTAATTTATCAGTTAAAGAAGGTCTGGGTGAGAAGCATATGGTATATGAAGAGTTTAAATGGAGAGAGTTTGTTGAAATAGAGGTGAGATCAAGATTAAGGGAATTTATAAGGGATGGGGAAATAAACAAGTGCTGGGGAACTGTTACTACACCCAGGACTGAAGGGCAGTGGTAGGGAATGGTATCCTAAGATTGCCCAACAGGCTACAGAGAAACACAGCTCATTATTTCCACCCTATGGCATTCTGTTAGTACTTGCCACTGGTCAAACTCAGCTGGAGGAGGCAGAGGGTAAGGGAGGCTGGAAGATGCAGACCACAGAAGTCAGACTTTGAAAGGGCAGGGTGGGGATGGGTCTGGATTGGGGGTGGGGTTCACAGAGAATAACTCTCATCTTGAAAAGTTGTGGAAAGCTATTTTCTTAATGAACTTGAGCATGTCTTCCAAACCAACAACTGATGTCCTAAAAATACAAGGATGCTAATGATCACTATAATTATTTAACATTCATTCAGGGATTTCCAGTAACAGAACTGAAAGTATAATTCTGGGAAAGGAAGAAATAAAGTCATTATTTGCAGAGGATATTATAATCTAAATGCCAAGAGAAATAAGTGAAAAACTATTAGAACCTATTAAGAGTCCAGCAAGGTGACTAGTTAGGGAATAAATATACAAAATCAACAATTTTCTAAATCCTAGCAATAATCAGTTAGAGAATATAATTTTAAAAGGTTTCATTCTGTAAAAGGAACAAAAAATGTAAAAGGCTGAGGAATTAACTCAAGAGGCACTATGAGGGACCTTTCGAAAGAAGCTATAAAGCAAAACTGAGAATGTAAGTAAGTGCATGTATCTTATTCCTGGATGGGAAGATGTGATATTTTTAAAGCTTGTCAATGTAATTTAAAAGATATAATGTGAATTACAATAGAAATTTATAAGCAGTGTTGAAAGCTGGGGGCATCACGTTGCCTGATTTCGAGCTATATTACAAAGCAGTGATCACCAAGACAGCATGGTACTGGCACAAAAAGAGACAAGTAGACCAATGGAACAGAATAGAGAACCCAGATATGGACCCTCAACTCTATGGCCAAATAATCTTTGACAAAGCAGGAAAAAATATGCAATGGAAAAAAAGTCTCTTCAATAAATGGTGCTGGGGAAATTGGACAGCTATATACAGAAGAATGAAACTCGACCATTCTCTAACACCATTCACAAAGATAAACTCAAAGTGGATGAAAGACCTCAATGTGAGACAGGAATCCATCAAAATCCTAGAGGAGAACTTAGGCAGTAACTTCTTTGACATGTATCTTGAAAGAAGTTGCCACAGCAACTTCTTTCAAGATACATCTCCAAAGGCTAGTGAAACAAAAGCAAAAATGAACTTTTGGGACTTCATCAAGATAAAAAGCTTCTACACAGCAAAGGAAAGTCAACAAAACAAAGAGGCAACCCACAGAATGGGAGAAGATATTTGCAAATGACACTACAGATAAAGGGCTGGTATCCAAGATCTGTAAAGAATTTCTCAAACTCAATACCCAGAAAACAAATAATCAAGTCAAAAAATGGGCAGAAGACATGAACAGACACGTCTCCAAAGAAGACATACAAATGGCTAACAGACACATGAAACAATGTTCATCATCATTAGCCATCAGGGAAATTCAAATCAAAACCACATTGAGATACCACCCTACACCAATTAGAATGGTAGAAATTGACAGGGCAAGAAACAACAAATGTTGGAGAGGTTGTGGAGAAAGGGGAACCCTCTTACACTGTTGGTGGGAATGCAAGTTGGTACAGCCACTTTGGAAAACAGTGTGGAGGTGCCTCAAAAAATTAAAAATAGAGCTACCCTATGACCCAGCAATTGCACTCCTGGGTATTTACCCCAAAGACACAGATGTAGTGAAAAGAAGGACCATATGCACTCCAATGTTCATAGCAGTAATGTCCGCAATAGCCAAACTGTGGAAAGAGCCGAGATGCCCTTCAACAGATGAATGGATAAAGAAGATGTGGTCCATATATACCATGGAATAGTACTCAGCCATCAGAAAGGATGAATACCCAACTTTTGCATCAGCATGGATGGGACTGGAGGAGATTATGCTAAGTGAAATAAGTCAAGCAGAGAAAGTCAATTATCATATGGTTTCACTTATTTGTAGAACATAAGGAATAGCATGGAGGACATTAGGAGAAGGAAGGGAAAAATGAACGGAGGGAAATCAGAGGGAGAGATGAACCATGAGAGACAATGGACTCTGAGAAACAAACTGAGGGTTTTAAAGGGGAGGGTGGTGGGGGGATGGGTTAGGCTGGTGATGGGTATTAAGGAGGGCACATACTGCATGGAGCACTGGGTGTTATACGAAAACAATCGTGGATCACTACTAATGATGTATTGTATAGTGACTAACATAATCGAAAACAATCGTGGATCAAAAACTAATGATGTATTGTATGGTGACTAACATAACATAATAAAATAAAATTAAAAAAAAGAGTCCAACATAAAAAAAGTTTAACTGGAAAAATGTCACAAGTCACAAAGCAGGTATTGAAAGAGAACGATGGGGGAAGATTTCTAAGTTCTAGAAATATATCCTGGAATTAAAACAGTCCAAGTAACATGTACCAATACAAGAAGAGACAGATAAATTCTGGGTCTGTGACCTATGACATGACACTTGACCTCCAGAGTGTCCATTATTCCATCCATAGTATGAGAAAATACACTTCCTTGATAGGGTGGCTATGAGGGTCATTTGGGAAGACTGACCTGGAAAAGCCTTGGAGCTATGGAATCCTGGAACATGGTGTGAATTCTTGATTAATTTGGGGCTCGGCACATTTTGCTTCCTTCCTATCCACCCGAGCCCCTTGGACACTGTCTATTGGGACACTGTCTTCTGCTATTTCAGCTCAAGGAGGAGTAAAGGAGAGAGCTTTGATCTTTGCTGAGGATGGATGCTCAGCATACATTTATTTATTATTTAGTTAGTACCAACCATATGTAGGACAGGACTTGTGCCAGGTTTTGGGGGTAACAAACACCTTCCCTTGACCAAACTTCAATGAGGTTCCTCTTCTTGATTGGGCCTCAACTTTCCCCCATATCTTAAAACTCCCATCCCCTATCCTGTCTTTGGCCTACTTAACCTGGTTGTAGCAAGACTCCCCCAACCCTTGAGATCTGATCATTCTGACTTGCCTTCAGCAAGATCCCTATTAAGTCAATTTAGCAAGAATCCCCTCTATCTTTGATGTCTTTTCTTAGAATTTTCTATCCACTGACCCTGTCACTCTGTTCCTTAGCTACAAATCCCCAATTGTCTTTGCTATGTTCAGAGTTGAGCCTTTTCTCTCTCACCATTGCCATATCTCTATTATAGTAGTCTCGATTAAATTTTTCCTTACCATTGTAGCAAGCGTCACAGTAATTCTTTAACAATGGTTACCATGGTGAGTAAATCCCAGCCTGCCCAAGGGGAGTTTTGGGTTTCATGGATAGACAGATAGGCAGACCCATGATCAGCTGCATGGAAGAGAAGCTCACTCATTCACTAATTCAACAAACGTGTTGAGAACCTATAATATATCAGATGCTGGGGGCACAACTGTGAACAAGATAGTCTAGCTCCCACGTTCATGAGACCCACAATCTGATGAGACAGATGGATGATAAAAACAAACAGAAGAAGCACAGAGGGGTTGGTTAGTCAGAGTCCTTGTCCCTAGGGTTTTGAGGGGAGAAGGGTTCAGGTGAACAGGAAAAGCTTCCTGCAGAAGATGACATCTGAGCTGGGTCTATGTTGAATTTAACCATTGCTTGTGTCCACATGTTTAGAGCCTTTTAAGCACATTTGTGAATAAGTATGATGTTGGGTGTCTCAGGAGGTAGCCTACGATGTGCAGACTGTGGGAAAGAAGACAACTGAGGTTTCCAGAGGCAGCCCATCTGAGACATGGATGGAGATTATCCTAATAGGATTTCACAAAGACCACTTAGTAGTCACTGAGCTTGAGGGAAAATAGTTATGAGCTGAGGGTGGAGAAATAGCCAAGAATCTGGTAACTCTGTGAAAGCTTGTAGAGAAAAGCTGACAGCCAACAGACAGAACAAGATGATGCTTGCAAAAGGGTTAGAAGAATAGACAAGGGAAAAAAGGTATATTGAGAGATACTAATGGAAAGGGAAGTGCATTATTATAATTTGGGAACATGCATTAAGATAATTCCAGCTCTAAGAAGGAGAAGAACCAGGATTTATTTATTATAGCACTTTACCCTGTTGAGGAACTCCTGGAAGGAGATGTGGGCAATGGAAGGTCAGAACTGGCTGGGAAGAAAGCATGTGTGAATATACAACACTGCAAGCAGAGATGGGATAGTTAGTCTAACTCCTCCCCTTATAGATGGGGAAACAGACACAGATTGATGACATGACTTCAAGTGGCACAACATAGCGCTAGAGCTGAGAAACTGGACCTTTAACATTGCTGGTGGGAATGCAGAGTTTTGCAGCTGCTGTGGAAAACTGTTCGGCAGTGCCTTCAAAAGTTGAACATTGAGTTAGCGTGTGACCCAGCAATTCCTCTCCCAGGAGTATACCCCAAAGAACAGAAAACCCACTCGGATTTGACCCACAGTGGGTTTTCTGGCTACTAGTCCAGTGCTCGTATGTTGCATGCACCCCAGCTACTGCTTCTAACTTAGATTCTTTCTCTCTCTCTTCTCCCCTCCTCCTCCCTTCCCACTCTCTGTTCTTTCCTATTTATAGATCCTGGAGAGAGTGGGGATCTAAGTTGTAGCTCTGCCACTTATTAAATATATGACCTTGGTTTTCACTGTCTTGTCCCTGACTGGGACTAGATGTGTCCTTCTAGCCCTGATAGGGTGTCTATTCTTCACACACTGCCCTAGCATATGTTCAGGAACTGCGGGTCTGGTATCCATGATGGGACAATCCCCTACTAAACATGCAGACCTGAAGGCTGTCCAGAAGCTGTGCATTTTCAGTCCAGAGACCATCTTTCATGTCCTCTTACCTCTTCGCTGCTTGTCTCAGACAGTTCTTAGCCTCTTCAATTTCCCTAGGATTACAAAGCACTTGTTTAGTTCTCCTGGAGCACCTCTTCTTCTTCAAGAGAGGTTTTTTTCTTTTGTAACTATTTTTGCATATCAAACCTACACTGAGGTGACACAGTATGCATTTAAGTCTTAGACCGTTTTAGTTTTTTTTTTGCCTACTTGACTGTATATATAAATGGGACTAGTTACATGATAGTGTTATTTGATCCAAATTGGGAATGCCAAATTTTCTTTTGCTACTCTTCCTGTCTATTGGGGCACAGTTTAACTTGACCCTTTCCCTTATGGGGGAGGAAATCAATGTGGACCTGGGGGCCTTATCTCTGGTCTCTGTCTGAAGTTTTACACTGGGTCTGGTTCTGCTGAGTTGGTAATGGATCCTGTTTTTGGAAGTAGGGGGTGGGGCTCCTAAAGCTTCTATTGCTTGTGAATCAGGAATGGTCTTTCTGTTTCATAGGCTTTTGTTTTTTGTCTCCTCTGGGCTTATTCATTGTCTGTCTTTGCCCATCTGAGCCCTGATATGATGTAACTGGTAGGCCTCTGGGGTGGGGAAAACAAACTTCACTTGGGATGGTTTACATTTATCCTATGGTTTGGCAATACTTTCCAATTTAACTCCCTTCAAATTGGGAGCTATCCCTGAGCTTTTCTGTTTATCCAACATTTCTTCCCTCCAACAGCACTGTTCCACTTGGAAAGGGAAGATGGGCATGGATTCTTCTCCATTCATTTGGGTCCAAGAAAACCCATGGCATGTAGTTAGGGCCTCTTTCTCTCTGTATTGCAGCATGAATAGTATATTCTTTGCTCTTTTCACTTATTCTTGTTCATTTCAGTCAACTTTGAAGATGGAGTTTCTGTGAAACAGTACTCCAGCCACCATATTTTCTGGAAGACCTGGCATTCTTTCCACTCTGCCATGCTGTGTGATTATAAATACATTCTTGCACAGCCAGTATGACATACTCTTACTAGAAAAGGTTTTCAATGACTGTTTCACCGAAATGGCCCATTTATATGTCAAGTACATTACTGGATATGCGTTTCTGTAAGAATAGAATAGCAACAAACAAAACACCAACCTGCGGGCTGCCAGGCGATGCTGCAGGGCCTCCCTGAAGCCCCTTCCCTGAGTGTTTATGTCGAGTTGTCACAGAAGGTCTCAATGGCGAGTGCCTAAACTGGTCAGTGGGATTAGGTTTTCAGAAGATAACGCCTTTGTTTTCAATTCAAGATCTTAATTTTATTGAAGGTGCTGCTGCTGCTGTTGGTACTGGTATAAATTATCTAATTTAATTTAATTTGCTTCCTTGCAAAGAAGGTGATCCCTTGCCCAGCTGCTGCTCTGGGCTGAGAGGGAGCAAGCAGGCTTGGAGATAAGCTCTGAACTTTATCACTCTTCACGGTTTATGCTAATGAACAGTGCTTAGAGATTTCAGAAACTTTTTTCCTGGGGATTGCTTTAACTACCATGCTGCTTCCTAAGCAGCAAAATACCCTCATGAGTCTCTGTCTGATGGGCCTTTGCGGGGTGGTGGGGGGGTGGGGGGAGGCAGGGGAGTGGGTGTGGGCGGATCCCTTCTGACTGGTCTGTTGTTTTGCTTCAAGGTGCGGTGCTTGTGATGGATGCAAGGCACATATCAGGTGGCAGCATTAGGAATTCTGTCACTTTGTGTCAAGGGAAGCTTTGTGATGTGAATTCTGAAGGGTGGTGGGTGTAGAAGGGTCAGGCGGTCCTTGATGAAACACTGTTTGTACTTGACCAGTTTGTTTCTTTTTCTGAGTTGCAGATAGTAGGCTTGATAGGTGTTTGCCAAATGAATGAATAGATGAATGTATGAATGAATGAAAGGAAACAAATGGGTACCTAATGGAAGGGAAGATGGAATGCCGCCACCCATCTGCCTCCAGGCAGATTCATTCCTCAGGTGTCCACTATTATTTGGGTATAAGGGGATTCAGAATCCTTCTGTGGCCAAGGATTTGTGACCAGTGATGGCACAGCATGCCTCCCCAGTTCTCCTCTCTGTGATTAAATATGGGGGGTTAGAAAGGATTTGCTGTCAATTGTATAGACATACACTTGAGAAGAGAGGGTATGGAGTTGTCCTATTTTTCTGCCTCGTCCTGCCACGGGTTCAGTCTCCTCGGGTATTTGACTCGGCTCAGTTGTGTTTTCGGAGCCTGTCCTTCAGGGTGGTGGAGACTGACATCAGCCTATTGGTTCAATCCTGGCATACGCCTCTCTTTGGGGTAAACCTGAACCCCAGTCTTCCTTAATACAAAACTGCTTTATTCCAGGTCTTTATATGAGGCTCTGTAGATGGCAGAGCATAAGTCAACAGGTCAAGTTAGAGGTTACGTAGAGGAGACATTTAGACAGGCCATGGTGGAGATAGAATCCCTGTGTGAGGGACACACTTCCAGAATGAGCCAGTGGAGATGAATCCTTACACCAATGAATGCTGTGCCTGTGAAAATCGAAGTACGTAGCTCTGAACAAGTGTGATCTGCATACTTCTTGACATATGTAAATATGTCAGTTCTCCCCCAAATTGATTATGCATTTATGTTATTTCAGTCAAAATCCTTGAGGAATGGCTGTTTAGAACTTGATAAAATTTATTCTAAGGTTTATATAGAAGCTTAAACCCATAAGAGTAGCAAAAAAAAAAAAGTTTTAAAAATGAGATTTACACAGTAAAAAGTTATAAAGGGTTATAAAAATAACACTACAAGTAATTTAGTTTAGTGGCTGGTGAAATGAAATATAATTGGAACAGAACAGAAAATAAAATAGTAAGGTTTGAGTGTATGTAAATATTTATTATAATGTGGATTTCAGATCAGTGGTGGAAAGAATAGATTATTAATGCTGCTAGGAAAATTGGCTATTTAGGGGGAAAGTTAGATCATTAAGTCAGTCCGTATATGAAAATAGATTGCTAGCGTGTTAAATGTAGAAAAGAAAAACATCATGCACTTGAATTTTGTGTGATGTTCAAGCAAGAATATTTTTTTTAAAAGATTTTATTTATTTGAGAGAATGAGAGAGAGAGAGCACATGAGAGGGGGGAGGGTCAGAAGGAGAAGCAGACTCCCCGCTGAGCAGGGAGCCCGATGTGGGACCCGATCCCGGGACTCCAGGATCATGACCTGAGCTGAAGGCAGTCGCTTAACCAACTGAGCCACCCAGGCGCCCCAAGCAAGAATATTTTAAGGGACACCATCAGTGATGGAAATGATCATCATATGTGAAAATGAATGTTAAAAATATCATAAAAATAAAATTAAAAATAAGAGTCCCCTTTTCAACACGGCTCCCCCAGAGAACTTAGGCTCTGGTTTTCCACCGCTGGGTCTCTGCCTAAGCTGTTGTGCTGTGCCCCCCCGCCCCTGCCCTCCCCACCCCAATACCCCAGCATGACTGGTAGAGTCCAGCCCCCCACTGGTGGTGTCCATACTGATGATCACTATGCTGCTTGACCTGTTGGCAGCATTCAATCCAGTCTTCTCCTTGAAACTTGCTCATTATTTGGCTTCTAATCCCAGCTCTCTTCGCGGTCCTCCTCTCAGGGTGGTTTTCCCTGTTCTCCTTTGCTGGTTCCAGGCCCTCTTAGGGCGGAGTCGCCCCTGGACATTTTCTCTTTCCAGCTACACAGGCTCCTTTGATGGTTTCATTCAGGTCAGTGGCTTAAAGACCCATCTCTAGGGGGGCTGATGTGCCAATTTTTTTTTTTTTTCCTTCATCCAGGGCCTCTCTCAGACTCTAGCTTGGTGTGTCCACCTGCCAACATGATGTGTTCATTTGGTTGGCTGATGGGTTTCTCCCATGTAGCAGGTATAGCACTAAATTTGTGATCTCCCCACATTTCCATCCCCAGCTTAGGCCTCCCGCGTTTTTTATAAAGGGGGGGGAAAAATCTCATCCTCATTATCAAAGAATACAACTACAAATTAAATACCATTTTCTTCTATCACAGGAGTGAGCCAGCAGTGGGCTACAGGCCAAATCTGGTTTGCTGCTCCTTTTTGTAAGTGAAATTTATTGAAACACAGCCCCACCCCTTCGTTGACATATTGTTGGGGGCTGATTGGGGGATAAGAGGGTGGGATTAAGAAGTTGCAACAGTGACAGTCTGATCTACAAAATAGAAAATATTTTCTGTCTGGCTCTTTACAGAAAGTGTTTGCTGACCCCTCCTTTGTCCCACCGACAGCAAGAACTTGAGGGGAAGCCGTGGCAGATAAAGGGAAAGCATCTTGTTCTCTGTGCTTGGGTGACCATATACATTGTCCCAACTGAGATACTTGGAGAGTGAAAGGGATGCTCCAGGCAGGCAGGCAGGCAGGGAGGTATTATAATGGAGGGATGTGTAGGTACTCATAATGGATTTTTAAGAATTAGTTTGGAAAAGGAGAAATGCACGACAGTGATAATTAGGGGTGAGTAACATTAGCCTTAATGGTTAAGTAAGAATAATAGATGTCAGATATTGGGAAAAGCACAAGGTCTTCTAAAGGCGGAGAAGAGTTTTAGGACCTTAAGGTTATCTTTGGGTAATTTTGATAGAAAATAGTAAATCAAGCAGTTATTTTCAATCCCACACCAGACAGAATGTTGTTTATTAGGTAATATTTATTAGGTAATGTGGGAGAGACAAAAACTCAAGTACTTCTTAAGCTGTGCATGGGACAGCAGATAGAAGTCCAGAACAAAATGTTCAACTCTAATGAGTTCATACGAGAATATCAGGAGACCAGTAACCTGGATGCCTGAAATCGTGGAGAATGGCCCACAGAAAGGAGCAGCTGTGATTTAAGTGCACATCTAAGGAAGTGGCAGGAAAGAGTGCTTTGCAAATTTGACTTAGCTACGAATCAGTCCCGAGGGCACTCTGGAGGACCACGGAGTGAAGGTGTTTGTGGGGAATGAGACCCAGGCAACCAGCTTGTTCCTTCCCATCTGTGAGTTGTCCATGTGATGGAAAGAAAAGGGAGTCAGGAGCTAGGCTGGCCTCCGGGATGCTCTGTAAGGGCATCTGATCCCAAATCACTTCTGCGTGGTCAGTGGGGATGCTCTGAGGCAAGCTCCTGAAGAACCATGTTGTGGGTTGAAGCCATAGCCCATGGCCTCGTGAAAGAATGTGTGAGTGTGGATGCCCTCAGGGTGACACCCCAGGGCCATGGGTATTTAGCAATTGAACATAAGGGATATTGGTTTCCTACAGGGGTGGGGGGTGACAGAAGGTTTGCCTTGGGAAGATAAACTGATGGCACTGCCTCTTGGGCTCAGTCTTTTAATGGAAGCACGGTCCCTTCATCCTTGTGGGTCTGTTCTTTGCCACATGAGTCCCAGGCTGTCTCATGTTAGCAGGTACCTTTATAGGGGGTGACTGATCTTCCTTAGTTACTGCAGCTGGGATCTCAGAATGGCAGCAGTGGAGAGCTTCCTGGGAATCACCTACTGTGGTGTTTCTCCACTTGAGGAGCAGGGACTCTGGGAAGGAGACGTGGTGGTTCTTGAACTGCTTTCAGTATTTGAAGATGCTTGCGTGATAATGTGTCTGAGCTACAGAGGTTCAAAGAAATCTCAGGGTTTTTTGGGTTAGGGTTTGAGTGGAATCACCCCAGTCAACAAGGTTGGTGATCCTTCCACTGCTCAAGAGCTCGGGGCGGGGGGCAGTTATGTTTTGCTTTGATTAAGGGAAAATGGAGGGAGAGGTAACTTTTACTTTGGAAATTCTATTTATGGTGGTAGACAAGTCTTTCAAAATGTGGGGGCCGGGGAGAAGTATACTCACAGCGAAGTTTGAGAACCACTTGTCTAGTCCCTTCTATAACTTGCTCCATTTCATTGATGACGAAATGTGGACCCAGAAGGAAATGAGACAAGGTGAAACAGCCCAAGTTTCAGGACACAGAAACAGCAGGATTTGGCAGCCCTCTATGCTCTTTCAAGGGAGGACGTGGGAAACACTAACTCAGCTGTCTGGAGACCTGGGAGCTGCTTTTATGACTGAAGAGCTGACATTCATTGAGGACCTACTGTGTGCTCTAGGTACCGTTTTAGGAGAATCACACGCATCATCTCATTTAATCCTCAGTGATCCTGTGAGTTAGGGATTATTACCCATGAGATTCAGATGAGGAAAACAGGGTTCAGGGACCCTAAGGGACTTGCCCAAAGTTGTATACCAAGTAAATAACGGAGCTGGGATTCCGGTGAGGGTATTGTGGCCCCCAGTCGACGCTCTGCCCACTACACCACCCTGCCTTAGAGAATGTGCTTCTTCCAGTTTGGGCTGATTTAGGGACATGTGAGGAAGATGGTCGTCTTGGGAAAGAGAAGCCGTGGACAGTGCCTTAAATGCCTCTGACCTGTTTCACCACGCCCTGGAAGCAGCACCAGGCCCAGCTCTCCATAAATACTGGATTCATTGACTTGATCTATCAGTTTGTCTGTCCAGGGAGCTTTTCTGTGGAAGAGAGAGACTTTCATTGTTCTGCAGAACTCTGAACTCATTTAGAGCAGGTGTGAAAGTCTTAGAAAGGAGGCTGGTGTTGATTTAAGAGAAGGTAGGACTTGCTGTTAGTTAGACGAAGGGACTTCTTTCTCTTAACAAGTTCCATTGACTCAGTGAAAGACAGCCCTCTTGGCTGCGAGAGGCACCTCTGTTTTCTGATTTGAGGATGCAGACCTCCCCTGTGTCTTGCCCCAAGCCATTTCCAAAGCCTACACATCCTTGAGGTGAACTTGGTAGGGCAACTTGGTGTAGGTCCAGGGAGGGGCTGGAGCAGCTGTGCCACCTGAAGGTGATCCTCCCAACACCGAGCACCTCACCCATCAATGGCAGCTGAGAGACGTTGATGGCTATGGCATCTGGCTCTAAATCCCCACTTAGTCTTCCAGGGGCCGGGCCCGGACCCGGACCCACTTGTCCTTGGGTAGCACAACATCTCCGGCGCATTGAGTGCTGTGCTGCTGTATTGCTCGTGACCCTCTCAATCCATGCTCTGCCCCCTCCACCGTGCTCTGGAAGGCTGACCTGGAGGGACCTCACCAATGCCCATCGGCTTCTGTATGGCCAGACATTGGAGGGAGGGAGGAGTGTGTGGTCCAGATACTTACTCCTTAGCTGCCTCTCTGTGCACCTGCTCGAGGCCAGCCATGTCCCTGGACTGAAGGTCACTGCTCCTCCCCAGAGAGTCTTCTCACCACTGTTTTCTGTATTCTCTTGCTCGATTCCAGTAACTGTCCCCCACCCCGATCCTTAGGGGTGGAGACCGCTTGGTGGCGCTTGCCCATGTTCTTGCCCTTTCTGTACCTTTGTGAATAGTCTTATTTTAACTCTCCTCGTTTGAACACGCCAAGTGTGACCCTGATTGATACCTCTGCATTATCTAATCGGATCTTCCTAAAAACTGGAGGAGATAGACTATTATTACTATCATCCTCATTTTTAAGTGAGGAAACTGAGGCATGGAATGGCCCGGTCATTTCCTGGAGTCCCATTGTTTGCAAGGGATAGGCACAGGTTGTGTCCAGGCTGCCTGTTTTTCTGCCATCACACGAGGGAACCCCCTTCCAAGCGGGTCTAAGACATGGGAGAAGAGGAAGAAAAAGGAGGCTGTGCAGTGTTCTTGGAGCCTGTACCCAGATCCATGTCCTCATCTGACTCTCCAGGGCTTACTGCTGCAATGGGTGGGGACGGGCCAGCCGCGAGGGGCTCAGAGCTCCTAAGGGATGTAGTAAGGGAGCCTTAAAGAGCTGATTTCCCAGAGCCCTGAGCTATTAACCTCTTGAGTTAAACTAAAACTTTATTGCTTTTGAGTTTGAGGCTCAGCAGATGTCTGTAGCCTTCATCCAGCTTTCTCCTTAGGCACAGCGGTGCCTCCTGTGCCCCCAGAGGCCACGGGATGGGGGGCCGCTACTGGGGTTCTCTTGACTGACCCTGAGGCCATGGGATAGGGGGCTGCTACTGGGGTTCTCTTGGCTGACCCTGAGGCCACGGGATGGGGGGGCCACTACTGGGGTTCTCTTGACTGACCCTGAAGGGTTAGCACCACAGACCTGGGGGACACGTAGTGAGGACAGGGCCAGCCCCAGTCCCTCCCCGCATGGCTTTTGTGCTTTGGAAGCATTGTCTCCCCCGCCCCCACCCCCCTGCCCCCTGAGCCTGACATCTGCTTCTGGGATGCATTTTGCTGAGCTCTCCTCAGAGGGGGTGGTCACCCCGAGGTGTTTCATTAGGTGTGTTAATAAGCCTTGTAACTGCAGCCTGGCCCACATCTCCCCTGTGGAGCTGCTTTCTGCATGAGGCAGGGGAGGTTGGATGGTTCGGACATAATTTGCATTGGCAGCAGGAATATTATTTGTGCATTATAAAGCACGATGGGTGACCTTATCAGCACTGGGAGAAGGGGAGCAGGCCGCAAGCCAGTCCGCGGCTCCCGGTGACTCCTGGAGGCTGGCCCACTGTGGGGGTGGTGGGCAGGTGTTAACTCCCTTAGCGGCCTGGCCCCGTCCCTGGAGGCCGCTGGCTGCTCGGCTCCCCTGCAGACCCCGAAGAAGTGTGTGTGTTTCTAGAGGCGCCCTGCACCCAGCAAGCATCGCTGTCTTGTGACTGGGATTGAGGACCTTGTGCGCTCTTTGTGAGCACCCCGGGATTGAACCCTGAGCTCTGGCCCAGCTGGAGGTTTGATTCTTCTCCTGCCCAGGTCTTCCCTGTCCTCATTTCCCAGTGGTTGAGCTGTCTCTGATTTCCTGAGGGGTTCTCGTATCATCTAGCTTGCCCCGGAGCCCGTGCTCCGTACTTGTCCCTTTCCCCAGACAGGACTGTGCTCACACTTGCCTTGGATTCCTGTGGCCAGCCCATAACCTGGAAGCATCCTGACATGCTCTTCACTCAGGCTTGGGTCCATCCTTGTGCAGCAAATGGATTGTGTGGCTGGTGTACGTGGACCACACTCAGTGCAGAGGCTCTTGATTGTCAATAGGATGGTCTGGGACTATAGACTTTTTAAAAGTAATCTCAGGGTTGTTCAGCAGGAAGCCAGAGTCAGACTTACAGGCCACATTCACAACACACACACACACATACACACACACTCTTCAGTTCATGATAGGATGGGAAATAGATTTATATAAAATCATGAACCCTCAGACATGGGAAGGACAACGTTGGTCAATCAAACAATACAGTCCCCCCATTTTGCAGATGAAGCAACTGAGATCCAGAAGGGAAGTGACCTGGCTAATGCCACACAAGTTAGCTCTTTGCACTTTCCCCAGGTTGACCCTCTTTCCACTAAAGTGATCATAGGGGGAAAACAAACCAAACAGAAACAATGTGTGACTTGGAATAAGGTACATGCTTGACTAATGTGATGATCTTGTGAATGTTCACGCACTCAGGCAAGGTGGGGGGAGGGGGAGCTCCTTACTGAGCAGTGTCTGGGCCCATCGTCCTCATGTAACACCTCTCCTTCATGGGGGCATCTCCATCCTCACCTCACCTGCATAGTAATGGTTTGGCAGTTTGTTTATATTTTTTAATTTTTAAAAATTTTTATTATATTCCAGTTAACACACAGTGTAATACTAGTTCCAGGTGTACAATATGGTGGTTCAACATCACCCAGTGTTCAGCACAACAAGTGTACTCCTTAGTCCCTATTGCCTTTGTAACCCATCCAGGGGTTGGCAGTTAATGTCATGGTTGGTCAAACAAAACACCAACTGTTCACAGAAGGCTGCATCTCAGAGACCCCAAGCTCAGTGCTTAAACACACTCGAAGAAAGTGCTGAGAGCAAGTGCCTGGACAGTGAGGCTGGCTGGCTGGCTTGATGGATGGATGGATGGATGGATGGATAGATGGATGGTTGCTGGGGCAGTATAAGCTGGCTCTGGATATGTGGGTATGTTGGAGGTACCCAAGGACAGTGTATTTTGGTGAATTTGGAGAGGGCAGAGGGGTTAGAAGGGAAGTGTTAGCAGCTCTACCCAGCCCGTTGTCATAATGAGTTGAGTGGTCAGCATGGATGCCCTCCACGAGTCCCAGCCAGGGGTCCTTCTGCCACTGCAGGTAATCAAGTGGGTTTTCTGACAACAAATACTCTGAACCACAAAGGAGGGAAGTGAACCATTGGCATTTTTGAAAGCACTGGTTCTGGGGACATTCTATACACCTAGAAATCATCTTGTCAAAAGAACCTCTAACTCAGGTGATGAGGTGGGACACTGATGGCAGCATTGCCATCAGGCCTATCTCCCAAGATGAGTTATAAGAGTTCTTGTTTTGGGGGCGCCTGGGTGGCTCAGTTGGTTAAGCAACTGCCTTCGGCTCAGGTCATGATCCTGGAGTCCCGGGATCGAGTCCCGCATCGGGCTCCCTGCTCAGTAGGGAGTCTGCTTCTCCCTCTGACCCTCCCCCCTCTCATGCTCTCTCTCTATCTCATTCTCTCTTAAATAAATAAATAAAAATCTTTAGAAAAAAAAAAAGAGTTCTTGTTTTTCTCTTCTTGCTTTTTGAATTTTATAGACTTCCTGCCATGAACCAATGATGTTTTATTGTGACAAAAAAGTTTGAAAACACTAGCACAAAAAAGTTTAAAAACACTATTTCTGCTAGTGTTTTCTCTGTTATTCCTGCTACTGTAGCTGCCAAAGCCATTTCATATGTTTTTATGAGAGTGAAGTGAAATCATGAATTTAAAGTGCCTAGCACAGTGCCTGGTAGGTAGTTGGTACTCAGAAAAAGACCCCTTCCTCTCTCAAGCTCATCTGCATAAATGCTGTCCCAATATGTATATTTAACTTGACTGTCAAGTTTTGAAGTTCAGTGTTTTTCCTCATTATCTTCTGTTGTTCTGACAAATTTCATTCAGGTTATTGATCTTGCCATTTTCTTCGCTGGGTTTCTGTGCTTTCACATGCACATTCCTCACATTTATTTTTAATAAATAAATTTATAAATAAATAAAAATAAATCCAGTTACAGAATTTTCTTCCTAAGGAATGAAATGTACTCTCTGAGGTCACCATAACGTGGTGATAGGTGGCCAAGTCTTCACCCCTTACTTCACTCTGATAAGAATTTGACACCCAGAATTAAGCACAGGGGTGGCATTAGTCCCATGCAGGAGCCCCCCCCCGCCCCGGCCCCGCTCACTCCCCACCACGGGCCCAGCACCTTTCTCTGCACCTCTCAGGGAACACTCTGCCCTCAGTCTACCCCCTTTCCCCAATAAGTACCTGTTACACCTGCCGCATTATTTATATTCCTCATCTTTGGATTATGGCCACCAGAGGTTGTCACCCTTGCCAGTTTCTTTGGAGAGGTGACAACTTGAGATGCAACCATTTGCCACATTTACCTGAATTACTTCCAATTCTGGAGTTTCTGCTTCCAAAAAGAAGTAATTCCTTGGGTTGATTTCTGACAGGTCCCTGCTTGCGGCAGCTGCTTGAGCAGGGGCAGTGGTGGGAGCAGCTGGGCCGCGGGGCTATGAGGAGGAGAGCAGCCTGGGGCTGCCGCAGAGCCATACTAATACCGTGATGCCGTCCGCACGCGAAGGCAACGTGTTGCGCGTGTGATGTGCACTGTGGAATTGCTTATTTCCCTCCTGCCTGTGATCGTCTATCGGAAGCTATCAATAGCTGCAGTTTATTTCCCAGCTCTCTTTAGGGAACCAGAGTTCATCTCACACGAGGAGAATCCTCTACTCGTGGAGTTCTTAAGGCGAAGGTCCTTTGGAGGGAATGCAGTCCACATCCTGCTTTGGCAAGTGGGGACTTTGAGATCCCGGGAGGCAAATAGCTTCTCCAAGGTCACGCTAGGCCTGACGAGAGACGGGGCTTTCCTGACCTTGGCCTTGTAGAGTCTGGCTGCTCAGCTCTCTCCAAAGGGCAGCCCGTGTCTTGCAGGCACTGGACTCTTTGCCTGTTTGCGTGTCTTCTGGAGTTTTGAAAATGCTCGCCATGCATTCTCTGGGGAAACCGCTTCCAGCGTGAGGGGGCCCCTGAGTGTTCTGACGCTGAGTGGGTCCTGTTGCAACAGAGAATTTATGCCAAATCTTGTGAGATGTGGAACTGTGCTAGAATTAAAAAGTGAAACTCACTGTGATGGTTAGAATGACTGTGGCTCCTGGGACGTGCTGACACCTCGGTGTGGTGCTGGTGGTGAAACGGGCAGCCAATGGGGGGGGGGGGGCGCCGGGCCCCGTAGCCTCTTAGAATGTGCAAGTGGGAGGCCTTTGGGCCAGATTACAGTGTTTTAAGGAGGGTGGCAACTTTGGCTTGAGCTGGATTAAAGCTTATTTTTTTTCTTTCCCAGGCTCACCAGTACTGGATTAAATCTGAGCTAGCTGTGGCTGCACATACATGCTCTGTCGTAATACCCACCTCAGGCTTTAAACTAGATTCTCTTACCCGGAGTCCACCAATCCAGGAAGCTATTAAAATGGAGAGAGCTTGTTTGTTTGTTGTTGCATTTTTAAGTTTAGCGCTAAATTCTTCTGGCTGCTGAATCTGACCCAAAGTGGTGTAAAGCTGTTTGTAGTCTTTACTTATCTCACCCTGTATGTGAGTTTTCACGTGCTTCCTTGTAGAAATATTTATTTATTTTTAAGGATTTTATTTATGTATTTGACAAAGAGAGAGCGAGCACAAACAGAGGGAGAAGCAGGCTCTCCACTGAGCAGGGAGCCCGATGCGGGGCTCCATCCCAGGACCTTGGGATCATGACCTGAGCCGAAGGCAGATCCTTAACCGACTGAGCCACCCTGGCGCCCCGCCCACCTTGTAGAAATATTTATACGTTAAACATAGAATATTGCCCCACATCCCACAAGGGATGTTATGTGTGCCCCTACTATCTTTCTAAAAATCTGGACCATTCTGAATTCTGAAGTGGATCTTATCCTGGAAGTTTTAGATCAGGGATGTGGGCATAGGTGACAATCTGCATTTTAAAGTGAGGGAAGCAGAGCCTCAGGGAGGTTAAGTGACTTGCTTGAGGATGCTCAGATCCTGAACGGTGCCGCTGGGTACAAACAGTGTGGATTTTGAAGGTCTTTGACTCGCTGATGGGGAGGTTGTCCTCTGAACTATGATGCTCCCCAACAGAGGGCAGGTGCCAGGCCCATCGATGATGATCTCATCATCTCATCTTAGATGTCTGCTTTGGGGTTAGGCTCCAGGCAGAAGTGGGATTTGGGGGGATAGGGTACAATATATCTCCTCATGGAAAGAGGCCTTGCCAAGCAGCTTAAAGTTCAGGACCCAGAGAGCCAAGGGCAAAGGTGTTGAGTCAAGTAGCACAGGTATTTCCATGGCCATTAATGAGAAAGGCAGAACCTCTGTGGACAGGAAGGCCACTGGGGATCCCCTCAAATGTTTGGATGTACTGGGGCTTCAATTAGCCACGCTGCTGTGAGCATGGACTTCAGGCAGTGGACAGGCAGCGTCCACAGGCCGAGCTGACAGGGCTGCAAAAGCTGGGACTGAAACCCATTGTGTTATGGGTTGATTTGTTCCATGTGAAAGTCCTAGTCCCTGTCCCTCAGGCTGTGACCTGATTTGGAAATAGGGTCATTGCAGATGTAATTGGCGGAGTCCTGCTGGAGTAGGTGCGCCTCTAATCCAGCATGATTTGTGTCCTTTTAGGAAGGTGACCATGGGAAGACACAGACACGCAGGGAGAACACAGAGGAATGGATTTCTGCAGCCAAGGGTGGCTGGCAAACCCTCCAGGAGCTAGGAGGAGGTGAGGCAGGATTGTCCCCTACAGGTGTCCGAGGGAGCATGGCCTAGCCGACACTTAGGTGTTAGATGTCAGCTTCCTGAACTGTGAGACAATAAATCTCTGTCATTTCAAGTCACCCGGTCTGTGGTGCTTTGTTACACACACGGTGCCCTAGGAAATGGATACTCCCACGTACGCCGCTGGGCACTGGCGCTCAACCTTGGCTGACGTGTGTGCCTCTTGGGGCTCTTTAAAGAGTCCTGATGCCTGGCTGTACCCTGGTTCAATTTCACTGGAAACTCTGGGGGTGGGTCCCAGGTGTCAGGGTTTTTAGAGCTCCCCAGGGGGTTTCAAAATGTTTACATTGTATGTTAACTCATTAGAATTTAGATAAAAATTTGCAGCAAACGAACACTGAGCCGAGTTTGAGAACCACAGCCTAGAGGGTGTGCTCCATGATGGTCCTGGGTGGCGTGTCCAGGTCCCCATGGTGACTGAGCACGGGGGGCTCTGAGCTGGGCTTCCCCCTGATCCTCAGGACTGTGTCATACCTGTCACAGGATTTCCTGGGTCATTGTCTTTCATCCTGCCTTTACCCCCCCGCCTTCCCAGCTTTCTGCCAGCAGGGTTCAGGGAAATAGCTACTTTCCTTTATATGGAACACATTTAGAAAGGTGCCTCACACACAGTAAGCTCTTCCTAGAGTTTGCTGTTGTGATTTCTCAAGGTGGCCTTTATCAAACCCCTTTTTTTTCCTTAATCCTCACTTCCCGGGGGGTGACCCCAGAGTGGTGGGATTTTATTATCCTGGCTCAAAGGGCCTTGTTTCTTGTTATACTTTACTTTCTTTTAATTAAAGCCTTTTTTCCCCCCCCCCCCCCCCCCAATTTGCCTGAGAGCTAGATCATGTGAAGGGCACTTTTTTTTTTTTTTTTTTGAGAACACAGAGTAAGTGTGGTTGAGCTTCAGAGTGACATTGAGTTGGCTTTTCACTCCTAAGCTGGCTTTTCACTCTCCAGCCACAGATTAGAATTGCACCCACCGTGGGAAGGGCTGATGGGGTCAGGGAGACTGTGTGGAGCGCAATCCCTCAGCAGGCATGCAGGAGAAGACCACCTCCCAGTGCCCGCCCGAGCCCGGGGAGCCATCTGGCCTCATCCTGGCCCCAGAAGGGAGACACACATGCTTAAAATAGCCAGTGCTATGCAGTGTAACGCAGATGCGCTAGTCAGTGACCTGGACCAATCTGGGGGCCAGACACACGGGGACCACAAGTGCCATCAGTTCAGCCCAAAGCATGTGGCTTCAGCCCCCTGCCAAAAGCAGGGCCTCCCCAAAGGAGCCTAGGAAGGACAAGGGGAAGTAGATGCCAGGTAGGCGGCTGATACTGGTCACTACACCGGGCACTGGTGAAGAAGTGGGAAGGGAGGGTTGGCATCCATCCTTGAATTCCTTGCCAAACAGGTTGATGCCCTGCCCAGAGCAGTGGGCAGGCATCGCACATTCACAATCAGAGACAGGCGTGATGGCTTTTTGCCATTGGTTCCAGTCCTGCTCTTTACCCGATAACGACAGGGCCGTAGAGCTTCAAGGTCACATAGACTCTTTGATCCAGGTACCCATACAATGCAGCGATGCCCAGCTGGGCCTGCGGTTGTCCATCTGTTTCCGTGATCTCAGGGATCTGAGATCCTCTTCTGTCACAAACCCCAGTCCCAGGCTGGCTAGCTCAGTCGGGGCTCCCTAATTAAGAGGGTACAGAGAGGGGCGAGGACTCATAACATGGTGTGCCCCAGGCAACAGGCTGGCCTTTTATCTGTGGTCTCGTTTCACCTAAAACTTTAAATGAGTGCCTAGTACTCCCAAGTTGCTGTGCCGATTGGAAAGTGTATTCACACTTCCCGAGAGGACAGACGTACCATCTGTCCGGGTTACACATGAGACCAAGAGTCACCCCTGACTCCTCCCTTCCCTCAGCCCTCAATCCTGTCCAGTTTTCCTCCTAAATATACCTTAGATCTGTTCCCTTTTCTCCTTTGCCACGAGCATGCTGCCATGTCTCTTTCTGGTCTCTACTTCACTCTGCACATAATAACTAAAGAGCTTAAAACCAAACTCTGATCGTATCACTTCTGTGCCTAACAGCCTTCGTGGCTCTCCATTGCTCTAGACTAAAATCCAGATTCCGTTTGCTACAGAGCCCTGGGTCACCTGGAACCTGCCCCCCTCTGCATCCTGGATATGTTCATCTTCAAGCTCCACTGAGTTCTTTCAGTGCCCTCAATGTGCCATGTGTTCTGTTCTGCCCCAGGACTTTTGCACACACTGCTTCCTCAGCTGATAATACTTGTTCTCCTCCTGATGCCTGGCACTCCCCCCACCTCTGTTTCATTCTTTAACTCACAGCTCAAATGTTTCCTCCTTGGGGTCAGGCCCTGTCAGGTGATGCTGCAGTCTTCCTTTGTGGCATATACCACAATCTGTAAATGTACATTTTTTGAGCTGGTTATTGATGAAGACCTATCTTCTGCCCCATTCCCCTTGCAAACCATTTTCCTGATGCTCGTATTCTAGTGCCTCATACAGTGCTTCGCACATAGTTGGAACTGAGTATCTACTGAAAGCATTAATGGCTGGTGAAGGAATGTGTGAAAAACTGCCCGAGCTCATGCAGCTTGCACGTGACAAAGCTGGGACTAAAATCCAGGCTGGCCCCTCCCGAGCCCTATGTATTTTCTGCTGCCCCACCTGGTGGGGACTTGTGAGTGTGTCTTCTGCAAGTCCTAGCCTCGACAGAAGGGATCCAATATCACTTTTTTCAGGACCTGGCCGGGGCAGGGGGTGGTGGTGCCCCAGTCATAATCACTCTTGTACAGATGGTGACCTGGAGGCTTCTTCATGGAAGATCCTGATTCTGCTCTATCCTAACCTTTTAGCTGTTAGAGATTGATGTGGAGGATTTGCTGATTTATCGACAAGGGTGTCAGTATAAAGAGCCACGTTACTCCCAACTCCTTTAGAAAGTGATTTTTAAAAGACAGGATAGTTGGGTCATTCAGGGAAAAACATCCTCGGCAAAGACAGTTAATCTGTTGTGTACTGACCTGGGTTTGTCTTCTTGAGGAAGGGTCCCGAGAGAGAATCATGGGTCTCTCCAGATTAAGTGTGAAGATGGGGATGAAGGGTAGAATGCTACAGTTTATTCTGTCACTAAACAGATGTTGATTGGCCTCTTATTTGTTGCTAGGCACCGTCATAAGCTCTGAGGATCCAGCTGTGGATGACTTTAGGTCCCTGAATAAATAAATCATGCACAGTGAGTGAGTGGTCCTATTATGAGGGAGATAAATCACTTGCCATGAGGCGCACCTGGGTGGCTCAGTCGGTTCAGCATCTGCCTTTGGCTCAGGTCATGATCTCAGGGTCCTGAGATCGAGCCCCACATTGGGCTCTCCACTCAGCGGTGAGTCGGCTTTTCCTTCTCCTCTGTGATCTCTCTTGCTTTCATTCTCTCTTTATAAATAAATAAAATCTTTAAAAAAAATCACTTGCCATGATATGCATGAGCTATCTGAACAATCTAAATGGTTTAGACCCCAGTGAGCCTGATGAAGCCGGGCCCTGGAATGTGTCTGTCCCCCAGCCGTGGTGGCAGGCTTGGGCTCTTGATGAGCGTGGAGAATGGAGTTGACAGCTTGAGAGGGATGGCTGAGGGCAGGTGACAGGATAGGATAGCAAGCCTTCCAGGTGTGGCTGAGGGTGGCAGGGCCCAGACATTTGCTCTGCCAACTGAAGACGATATGCGTATCAGAACCAGGTGAGGGAACTGCAGGTGTCCAAGGTGGTAAGCGATTTGAGGCAGCAGGGTGCTGGGCACGGTCACAGTAGGTTCCTTGGTAGGGGCATCCTCTAGATAGGCCTCTCTGGGCTCCAGTCTGTGACAGCCTGCTGAATGAAGGACCCAAGTCCTGGCTGTCACCTCCCCCCTGTATGACTGCCGTGTCCTGGCTTTGGCGCTTGGTCTCCTTCATCTGTGATGTGGGTGGAGGAGAAAGGGTTGGTGACCATGCATCCTGAGGAATGCCTGTCATTCTGGAGGTGCAGGTGCTGTCAGTAAGTCTGATCTCAGACTGCCTGGCTTCACACCCCAACTCGAACACTTCTGTGCTGAATGACACGGGGCTAGTTTCTGTGCCTCCGTTTGTTTATTTTTAACATGGGGATGGTAGTACTTAATTCTTTTTTTTTTTTTTTTAAGATTTTATTTATTTATTTGAGAGAGAGAGAATGAGAGACAGAGAGCAGGAGAGGGAGGAGGGTCAGAGGGAGAAGCAGACTCCCCGCTGAGCAGGAAGCCTGATGCGGGACTCGATCCCGGGACTCCAGGATCATGACCTGAGCCGAAGGCAGTCGCTTAACCAACTGAGCCACCTAGGCACCCCGGTAGTACTTAATTCCTAATGCTTAATTTGTGAGGATTAGATGAAAATCTACATAAAATGCCTGGCACAGTGCCACAGACATGGCAAGTGCTCAGTGAACATGAGCTGTTTTCATATAATACTTTGTTAGATATTTTACTTATAAAGTAGGACTATTAAGAATGAGAATTGACAAGAAAATTCCCAGTTTTATGGATGATAAATCTACCAAAACGTGTCTAAATTAGTGCCAGGAAGTAAATGGCCTATTAGGGATTCACACCTAGGCTGTTTTGTTTAAAGCTCAGCTCATCACCTTCTGTTTTGTTTGTTTTTCTGACTTGCAAATTCTAGAAACCAGAGGTTGGCCCTTGCCTGGGTCTTAGAGCTCAAGGACCTGGCTTTCACTAAAGGCTGGTCTTTCTTTTCATGTCTAAATGCTCTGTATGGCTCTGCATTGCTGAGTTTGCAAGGATTCATGAGGAATAGCCTCTAATCTTGGATGGCTTTCCAGGAAATAGAAATGTCCAAGGAGTTACCATTTTTTCAAAAGCTGGGAGGGCACAAATCAGGTGGAGACACTGAAGTCGTGACAGCCATTTATAATTGGTTTGGGGGACCTGTCTCCTGGGAGATGGGCAATTTAGAGAAGACCTAAATCTGCCAGGAATCTATTGGTTGGGGTGTCTGGTATAGGAGTATGCTTGGCCCTGCATGGAGGGTGGGCAGAAGAGGGCTCCTTGCCTCCAGGCCTGGGCAGCAGGGGCGACTTGTTTTTGGCAGGTTTGTTGGTTAAGGTTTCTTGGAGTCAAATTCTAGAGCTAGAGAGAGCTGGTTGACACGAAGCTCTCGTCTTACAGCACAAATGGGAAAATGGGGCCAGGGGGCAAGTGGAGAGTCTCATGCTGTCTGAACCCCACTTGTGTGCTAGGCACCAAGATACCCACTTTGCCAAATGCCATTTCATTTCATTTCATGGAAAACTTTACACCCTGAAATCCTCACTCTCTAAAATGCAGAATTCCTTTCATAAAACATGGATTTTCATTAGAAGTATTTTCTGCTCTTGAATCACACATACATATACTCTCTCTCCCTCTTACTTGGTTTCTGCCTCTGTCTCTCTTTCTCTCCTCCCTTTTTGCCCCCTTCCGATTTTTAAGATAGAAAGTTTGCGAAATTCAGGAAATTGTAAAGAAGAAAACGAAAATGACCTACCACCCCAATAACTAGAGATAAACATGGCTAGTAATTTGATCTCCGTCCTGGTTATCTGTTCTTTTTTCTTTCTTTGTTATCAGAAGTGTTGTCTTTGTTTAGAATGGCTTTAAAAGTAATGTATTCTATGAGGCTTAGAGTGAAAAGCAATGGTAACCTCCCCTACCCGCTCCCCCCACCCTGCGCCTTGATTTTCTATCCCCCAGGCAACCAGTTTCACCACTCCTAGCTCTTTTCCCCTTGCGTTTAACACTGCATTTCTAAGTAACATACAGATTCTGCTCTTCCTTGTTTGCATATTATTTATTGATTTCTCTGGAAGCTTTCTTAAACTTCTTTCCTACCACATACATTCACACATCCAAGCACGCTGCCTTCCTCCATCTCCCCACTATGGCATATCCTACCTTGGGGGGAGGGCCGTTTTCAGGGTTGGTCTCGTAAAATATTAATGTTATTACATCTGGGGGATGTGGTATCTTGTGAGTACATTTCTTTCCTCATTTCTCCTGTCATAGAGTTTAGTAACTGCCTTTTAAAATTGATCCATTTTCTTTTAACTAATCACTAGGATTTTCTACCTCTCCTCTGGGAGTGTTCCTCTGATGTCATTATGTTTAGACTCATCAGGTTATCTGTTGGTTTCATTCTCCCTCCCCTTGTACTCCTATTCCCAGAGCCCTCTGACTTCCTGGTTGACTCTGATATACACACTCTCTAGACCCTGGGTGCACTGGTTGTCCTGGGGTTTCCTGTTAGCTCTCTTCTTTTTCCAAGTCCCATGAGTTGTTGGTTTTTGTTTTGTTTTTTTTTTTCCCATTTACTTCCTTGTTCTATTAGATCACTGTACCTAGGAGCTTCCTGAGAAAGGACATGAAAAGTAAAATTTTAAAAAATATATTATGTGGTTGACAAAAATTTTATTCTCTCTTTACCTTTGATAGTTCGGCTGGGTATAGAATTCTAATAGGATATAATTTTCCTTCAGAATTAATTTTTTTTATTGACATCAATAAAATTCACTCATTTTGGTATATAGTTCTATGGGTTTTGATGAATGCATAAAATCATGGAAGTATTACCTTAGTACATACAGAACAAAACCATCTCTTAAAAAATGTTATATGGACCCTTTGTAGTCAGCCCCTCCCTTCCCTACTTTCTGCCCCTGGCAACCACTGGTATGTTTTTTGTCGCCATGGTTTTACCTCGTTCAGAATGCTTTATCATTGGGCTCATACAGCATGTAACCTTTTGAGTCTGACTTCTTAAATGAAGCATAATGCTTTTGTGAATAATCCATATCATGTGTACTAATATTGTGTGTATTTATTGCTGAGTGGTATTCCATTGCATGGATTTACTATAGTTTATCTTTTCATCACTTGAAGGATATTTGCATTATTTCTAGGTTTTGGTGACTGTGAATATAATTATTATAAACATTAGCACACAGATTTTTCTATCAGTGTAAGTTTTTATTTTAGGTAAACATTAAGAGTGGGGTTGCTGGGTTATATGATAAATGTAAATTTAACCTTATAAGAAAATGTCTGTTTTCCAAAATAGCTGTCCCATTTTGCATACTCATGAGCAGTGTGAGGGTTCAATTTCTCCACATTCTCAGCAGCACTAGGTATTTTTTAAAAATTAATTTTAGGCATTCTAGTAAGTGTACAGTGGCATCTTATAGTGGTTTTAATGTGCATTCTCCTAATGAGCAATGATGCTAAGCATCTTTTCATATGCTTCTTTGCTTTTTATATATTTTGTGATGTATTTGTTCAAGTCTTTAGCCCATTTTAAAAAATTGGGTTGTTTGATTTCTTATGGGGCTTTGAGAGGTGTTTTTTTTTTTTTTTGTCTTTTACTTTTTAATTTATTTTTAAGTAGGCTTCATGCCCAGCATAGAGCCCAACATGGGGCTTGAACTCACAACCTGAGTTGAAGACCTGAGCTGAGATCAAAAGTCAGACGCTTACCTGATTGAGTCACCCAGGCACCCCAAGAGTTTTTAAATATATTTTGAAAAGAAGTATTTTGTCAGATGTGTGATTTTTAAATATTTTCTTCTAATCTTATGGTTCATCTTTTCATTTTCTTACCAATATTTTTTTAATGTGTAACTTATAAGTTTTTTTCTTTTATGGATGATGTTTTGGTATAATTTCTAAAAATTTTTAGCCCAAATCAACATCATAAAATTTTTTCTCCTGTTTTATGATTTTACATTTTACATTTGGGCTTAAGTTCCATTTTGAGTTAACTTTTGTATCTGGTGTGAGGTATGGGTCCAGGTTCTTTTTTCTTTTTTTTTAAATGAATGTCTGATTGTTTCGTCACTTTTCATTGAAAAGACTCTCCTTTCTCCATTGAATTATCTTTGTATTTTGTAAACCCCTTAGAATTTTTTTCCTTGGTGTAAACCTTTAGTGTCTCTCTCTCTCTCTCTCTCAATTCCAGTGATTTGACGGCTTCATGATGCTTTGGAGTAGATACTGTTTATTCATGGTGCAGGGCTATTTGGTTAACATTTCAGTCTACAACTTCATTATCTTCAATTATGGGAATTTTTGTGATTTTTTTCTTTTTTTGATAGTGTACTCTGTTTTGTCTTTCTTTCCTTCCTTCCTTCCTTCCTTCCTTCCTTCCTTCCTTCCTTCCTTCCTTCCTTCCTTCCTTTTCTCTTTCTTTTCATTTTACAGATTTTAATAGCTTTTGGACCTCATAGGCCAATCCTCTAATTTTCTATCTTTTTCCTTCTTCTTTTGTTCTACTTCGTGGACAATTTTCTCAACTTTATCTTATAAGCCAACTTTAGTAATTTCAGTTTCAGCTTTCCATATTTTTAACATCTGAGAGTTCTCTTTTGGTTCTCAGAATGCTCCTTTTTTGTGGCATTCTATTCTTGGGTGAAATATCTTCTCTTTAGATTTCTTTAAAATGCTTTTTCAATTTTCTTTTGATTTCTGTCTATCCTTTCCCTCCCCCCTCTGTTTGGATCTTTTTCACTCATGTTAAAAGTTTCATCAGATGCTGGTGATCATTGGTTATCTATTCATATTTAAGAGAAGGGGGCTAAAATGTTGAGCACATGCTGCATTGGGGAGCAGAGAGCATGTTCACTGATGGGCTGGACTGTACAGAGAAAAGGCATTAACATGGCTTTTTCATTGCTGACCCTTAGAATGTTCACATCTAAGTCTTCTTCTTTATCTGGTCGGTTTTCCCAAAGATAGACACACTCTGTTCCTGTGAAGGGCATGTGTGTAAAGCCTGGCTCCCAGTGTTCTCAGAGCTAAGTGGGGGATACTTTCCACCCCATGTGTTGGCTTCCCAGGATGATGCCTGGTCTTGTATGTCTCCCTACACATCTTACACAGGTCATGAAATCCTACAAGCCAGATCTTCTCTGATAAGTTACCATTTGTCCAGCTGTTTTTCTCTTCTAAGATATTGTTGATATCTCTCAATTGCTGTCATTTCTTTGCCCATTCTCTTGGTATTTGTGGGTTTATGTCTTTTTAATTCCTACACTGTCATTTTGGTGAGACTTGGGAAGAAGGAAAATGGAGGTTAATGCATGTGTTTATTATGTTAAACACAAGTTCTCCTCAAGTCTTTTTTCTGTAGATAGAGATTAATGTCTACACACACACATATTTCCTAGTTATATACAGACCTTCCTTGACTTACAATGGGGTTACACTCTGAAAAACCCATTTTAAGTGGAAAATATTTTTTTTTGTTTTTTATTTTTATTTATTTTAAAAATTTTATTATGTTACATTAGTCACCGTACAATACATCATTAGTTTTTGATGTAGTGATCCATGATCCATTGTTTTCATATAACACCCAGTGCTCCATGCAGTATGTGCCCTCCTTAATACCCATCACCAGCCTAACCCATCCCCCCACCGCCCTCCCCTCTAAAACCCTGTTTCTTAGAGTCCATAGTCTCTCATGGTTCATCTCTCCCTCCGATTTCCCTCCCTTCATTTTACCCTTCCTTCTCCTAATGTCCTCCATGCTATTCCTTATGTTCCACAAATAAGTGAAACCATATGATAATTGACTTTCTCTGTTTGACTTATTTCACTTAGCATAATCTCCTCCAGTCCCATCCATGTTGATGTAAAAGTTAGGTATTCATCCTTTCTGATGGCTGAGTACTATTCCATTGTATATATGGACCACATCTTCTTTATCCATTCATATGCTGAAGGGCATCTTGGCTCTTTCCACAGTTTGGCTATTGCAGACATTGCTGCTATGAACATTGGGGTGCATATGGTCCTTCTTTTCACTACATCTGTGTCTTTGGGGTAAATACCCAGGAGTGCAATTGCTGGGTCATAGGGTAGCTCTATTTTTATTTTTTGAGGCACCTCCACACTGTTTTCCAAAGTGGCTGTACCAACTTGCATTCCCACCAACAGTGTAAGAGGGTTCCCCTTTCTCCACAACCTCTCCAACATTTGTTGTTTCTTTCCCTGTCCATTTTTGCCATTCTAACTGGTGTAAGGTGGTATCTCAATGTGGTTTTGATTTGAATTTCCCTGATGGCTAATGATGATGAACATTTTTTCATGTGTCTGTTAGCCATTTGTATGTCTTCTTCAGAGGAGTGTCTTTTCATAGACTCCACCCCCAGATTACTAGAACTCATACAGCAATTCAGTAATGTGGCAGGATACAAAATCAATGCACAGAAATCAGTTGCTTTCTTATACACTAACAACGCAACTGTAGAAAGAGAAATGAGATAAATGATTCCATTTACAATAGCACCAAAACCCATAAGATACCTTGGAATAAACCTAACCAAAGAGGTAAAGGATCTATACTCTAGGAACTACAGAACACTAATGAAAGAAATTGAAGAAGACACAAAAAGATGGAAAAATATTCCATGCTCATGGATCGGAAGAATAAACATTGTTAAAATGTCTCTGCTACCCAGAGCAATCTATACCTTCAGTGCCATCCCGATCAAAATTCCAATGACATTTTTCAAAGTGCTGGAACAAACAATCCTAAAATTTGTATGGAATCAGAAAAGACCCCGAATCGCCAAGGAAATGTTGAAAAAGAAAAACAAAGCTGGGGGCATCACGTTGCCCAATTTCAAGCTATATTACAAAGCAGTGATCACCAAGACAGCACGGTACTGGCACAAAAACAGACATGTAGACCAATGGAACAGAATAGAGAACCCAGATATGGACCCTCAACTCTGGTCAAATAATCTTTGACAAAGCCAGGAAAAAACATGCAATGGAAAAAAGACAGTCTCTTCAATAAATGGTGCTGGGAAAATTGGACAGCCACATGCAGAAGAATGAAACTCGACCATTCTCTAACACCCTACACAAAGATAAACTCAAAATGGTTGAAAGAACTCAATGTGAGATAGGAATCCATCAAAATCCTAGAGGAAAACATAGGCAGTAACTTCTTTGACATCGGCCACAGCAACTTCTTTCAAGATACATCTCCAAAAGCTAGTGAAACAAAAGCAAAAATGAACTTTTGGGACTTCATCAAGATAAAAAGCTGCTGCACAGCAAAGGAAACAGTCAACAAAACAAAGAGGCAACCCACAGAATGGGAAAAGATATTTGCAAATGACACTACAGATAAAGGGCTGGTATCCAAGATCTATAAAGAACTTCTCAAACTCAACACCCAAAAAACACGTAAGTCAAAAAATGGGCAGAAGATAGGAAAAGACACTTCTCTATAGAAGACATACAAATGGCTAACAGACACATGAAAATATTTTAATTAAAAAATGCATTAACTGCACCTAACCTACCAAACATTATAGCTTAGCCTAGCCTACCTTAAATATACTCAAAACACTTACATTAGCCTACAGTTGAGCAAAATCATCTAACCCAAAGCCTATTTTATATTAAAGTGTTAAATATCACATATAATTTATTGAACACTGTAGTGAAAGTGAGAGAGAGAATGGTTGTATGGGTGCAGAATGGTTGCAAGTGTATGGGTTGTTGACCTTCATGATTGCATGGCTGACGGAGAGTTGTGCTTGCTGTTGCAGTCCCAGCAGCGGGAAGAGAGCATGAGAGGGAATCATACTGCATATCACTGGCCTGGGAAAAGATCAAAATTAAAAATTCAAAATAGGGAGGAGGAGGAGCAAGATGGAGGAGTAGGAGACCTAAATTTCATCTGGGCCCAGGAATTCAGCTAGTTATCAAACCATTCAGAACACCTACAAACTCAACAGGAGATCGAAGAAAAGAATAGCAGCAACTCTCTGAACAGAAAAGTGACCACTGTCTGGAAGGTAGGATGTGCGGAGAAGTGAATCTGAGGTGATATTCGGGAGGATAGATGGCGGGGGAGGGGCCTCTGTCGGCCGCTTCTGGCAAGTGATAGAGCCGCGGAGCACAAAATCGGAACTTTTAGAAGTCTGCTCCGCTGAGGGACGTCACTCCGGTGGCTAAGCTGGGGGTGGAACTCTCGTGGGACAGTGCGGTCTCAGGACCCTCGGGGTCACAGAAAGACCGGGGGTGCCTGAGTGTGGCAGAGCTCCCAGGTAATGGAGCAGGGAAGCTGGCTGCAGAGATGGAGCCCAGGCGTGGGCTCTCAGCTCGGGGTTGCCATAAACCCTGATCCGCGGCACAGTCGGGCCCCTGCTCCTCCAGCAGGGACCCAACAAGAGGCAGATCGGGGGAGACTCACCTTCTTCCCTCTGGGGGAGTGGCGCGTGAGTGCACCGCAGGGATCTGCTGGGCTTGGAGACTCCACCCGGGGTCAGGTGCCAGAGAGAGAAACGCGCGGTCACAGGTCGGGTGAGCACGGAGTGCGGCCGGAGACTGGGGAGATGGGAGTTATTGACTGCTTTTCTCTGGGGGCTCACTGAGGAGCGGGCCCCGAGTTCTTGGCTCCTCTGGGGCGGAGATTGGGAGGCCGCCATTTTCACTCTCCGCCTCCAAAGCTGTATGGAAAGCTTGGAGGGAACAAGAGCTCCGGAGAGCAAACCCGAGCAGATTACTTAGCCCGGACCGGGCAAGGGCGGGGCAATTCCGCCTCCGGCAAAGACTTTTGGAAACCATGGCAACAGGCCCCTCCCCCAGAAGATCAGCGAGAACAGCCAGCCAAGACCAAGTTTACCGATCAATGAGAATGGCAGAACTCCAGCGCTAGGGGAATACTGCACATAGAATCCATGGCTTTTTTACCATGATTCTTTAGTCTTTCAAAGTTAATTTTTTAAATTTTCTTTATTTTTTCTTTTTCTATTTTTTTTGAATTTTTCTTTTTCCCTTTTTCAGTAAACATCTTATCAATTCCGCTTGTTAAAATCTTTTTATATTTTCATTTTTAGAGTCATATTCTATCCCTTCATTGTAATTCACCTTGTTTTTTGTATATATATGTTTTTCTCTCTTTATAATTTTGGGATACAGTTTCTTCCAACAGACCAAAATATACCCTGAATCTCTAGTGTATGGCTTTGTTCTAGTCTCCTGCCTGATCACATTCTCTCCTTTTTTTTTTCTTCTTTTTTCAACCAACTTCTTATCAATTCCTTTTTAAAAAGTATTTTTAAATTTTCATCTTTACAGTCATAGTCCATCCCTTCATCATATTTACCCTTATTTTTGTTTATATATAAGCTTTTCTTTCTTTAAAATTTTGGGAGGCAGTTTCCTCTACATACACCCAAAATCTAGTGTGTGGCTCTGTTCTATTCACCAGCCTGATCATATTCTTCTTCCCCACCCCTTCTCCCTCCGGTTTTGGGTCTCTTCTGATTTGTTTAGTGCATATTTTTCTGGGGTCCTTGTTACCCTTTTAGCATTTTGTTCTCTCATTCATCAATTCTCTTCTGGAAAAAATGACAAGACGGAAAGACCCACCTTAAAAAAAAGAATAAGAGGCAGTACTGACTGCCAGGGACCTAATCAATACAGACATTAGTAAGATGTTGGAACTAGAGTTCAGAATGACGATTATAAAGATACTAGCTGGGCTTGAAAAAAGCATAGAAGATACTAGAGAATCCCTTTCTGGAGAAATAAAAGAAATAAAATCTAACAAAGTTGAAATCAAAAAGGCTATTAATGAGGTACAATAAAAAATGGAGGCTCTAACCGCTAGGATAAATGAGGCAGAAGAGAGAATTAGTGATATATAAGACCAAATGATAGAAAATAAAGAAGCTGAGAAAGAGAAACACAACTGGATCATGAGGGGAGAATTCGAGAGATAAGTGATACCATAAAGCAAAACAACATTAGAATAATTGGGATCCTAGAAGAAGAAAGAGAGAGAGGGGCAGAAGGTATATTGGAGCAAATTATAGCAGAGAACTTCCCTAATTTGGGGAAAGAAACAGGCATTAAAATTCAGGAGGCACAGAGAACCCCCCTCAAAATCAATACAAATAGGTCAACACCCTGACATGTAACAGTAAAACTCACAAGTCTCAGAGACAAAGAGAAAATCCTGAAAGCAGCTCAGCACAAGAGGTCTGTAACCTACAGTGGTGGAAACATTAGATTGTCGGCAGACCTATCCATGGAGACCTGCAGGCCAGAAAGGACTGGCACAATATATTCAGAGCACTAAATGATAAAAATTTGCAGCAAAGAATACTATAAAAAGCTTCTGGGACAAATAAAGCCTAAAAGAATTTGTGAACACCAAACCAGCCCTACAAGAAATATTCAAAGGGGTCCTCTAAGCAAAGAGAGAGCCTAAAAGCAACATAGAACAGAAAGGAACACAGACAATATACAGTAACACTCACCTTACAGGCAATACAATGGCACTATATTCATATCTTTGAATAGTTACCCTGAATGTAAATGGGCTAAATGCCCCAATCAAAAGACACAGGCTATCAGATTGGATAAAAAAACACCCATCGATATGCTGTCTGCAAGAAACTCATTTTTGACCCAAAGACACCCCCGGATTTAAAGTGTGGGGGTGGAAAACCATTTACCATGCTAATGGACATCCTAAGAAAGATGGTGTGGCAATCCTTATATCAGACAAATTAGATTTTAAACCAAAGACTATAATAGATGAGGAAGGACACTACATCATACTTAAAGGGTTTATCCAACAAGAAGATCTAACAATTTTAAGTATCTATGCCCCTAACATGGGAGCAGCCAATTATATAAGCCAATTAATAACAAAATCAAACAAACACATCAACAATAATACAATAATTGTAGGGGACTTTAACACCCCCCTCACTGAAATGAACAGATCATCTAAGCAAAAGATCAACAAGGAAATAAAGGGTTTTAAATGACACACTGGAGCAAAGGGACTTCACAGACATAGTCAGAATATTCCATCCCAAAGCAACAGAATACACATTCTTCTCTAGTGCCCATGGAACACCTCTAGAATAGATCACATCCTGGGTCACAAATCAGGTCTCAACTGGTACCAAACGATTGGGATCATTCCCTGCCTATTTTCAGACCACAATGCTTTGAATCTGGAACTCAATCATAAGAAGAAAGTTGGAAAGAACTTAAATACATGGAGGCTAAAGAGCATCCTACTAAAGAATGAATGGGTCAACCAGGAAATTAAGGAAGAATTAAAAAAAAATTTCATGGAAACAAATGAAAATGAAAATACAACTGTTCAAACTCTTTGGGATGCAGCCAAGGCAGTCCGGAGAGGAAAGTATATAGCAATACAAGCCTTTCTCAAGAAACAAGAAAGGTCTCAAATACACAACCTAACTCTACACCTAAAGGAACTTGAGAAAGAACAGCAAATGAAGCCTAAACCCAGCTGGAAAAGAGAAATAATAAAGATCAGAGCAGAAATCAATGAAATAGAAACCAAAAGAACAGTAGAACAGATGAAAGAAACTAGGAGCTGGTTCTTTGAAAGAATTAATAAGATTGATAAACTCCTGGCCAGACTTATCAAAAAGAAAAGAGAAACGACCCAAATAAATAAAATCATGAATGGAAGAGGAGAGATCACAACCAACACCAAAGAAATACAAAGAATTATAAGAACATATTATAAGCAACTATATGCCAGCAAATTAGATAATCTGGAAGAAATGGATGCATTCCTAGAGACATATAAGCTACCAAAACTGAACCAGGAAGAAATAGAAAACCTGAACAGACCCATAACCACTAAGGAAATTGAAGCAGTCATCAAAAATCTCCCAAATAACAAGAGCCCAGGGCCAGATGGCTTCCCAGGGAAATTTTACCAAACATTTAAAGAAGAATACCTATTCATCTGAAACTGTTGCAAAAAATAGAAATTGAAGGAAAACTTCCAGAATCATTTTATGAGGCCAGCATTACCTTGATTCAAAACCAGACAAAGACCCCATCAAGAAGGAAATCTACAGACCAATATCCCTGATGAACATGGATGCAAAATTCTCACCAAAATACTAGCCAATAGAATCCAATAGTACATTTGAAGGATTCTTTACCACGACCAATTGGGATTTATCCCTGGGCTGCAAGGTATGTTCAACATCCGCAAATCAATCAATGTGATACAATACATTAATAATAGAAAGAAGAAGAACCATATGACCCTCTCAAGAGATACAGAAAAAGCATTTGACAAAGTACAGCATCATTTCTTGATCAAAACTCTTCAGAGTGTAGGGATAGAGGGTACATACCTCAATATCATAAAAGCCATTTATGAAAAACCCACAGCGAATGTAATTTTCAATGTGGAAAAACTGAGAGCTTTCCCCCTATGGTAAGGAACACAGCAGGGATGTCCACTATCACCACTGCTATTCAACATAGTACTAGAAGTCCTAGCCTCAGCAGTCAGACAACAAAAAGTAATGAAAGGCATCTGAATCAGCAAAAAGAAGTGAAACTCTCAATTTTTGTAGATGATATGATACTTTATGGGGAAAACCTAAAAGATTCCACCCCCAAACTTCTAGAACTCATACAAGAATTCAGTAAAGTGGCAGGATATAATCAATGCAGAGAAATTAGTTGCATTTCTGTATACCATAACAAGACAGAAGAAAGAGAAATTAAGGAGTCAATCCCATTTACAATTGCACCCAAAACCGTAAGATACCTAGGAATAAATCTAACCAAAGAGGCAAAGAATCTGTACTCAGAAAGCTATAAAATACTCATGAAAGAAATTGAGGAAGACACAAAGAAATGGAAAAACGTTCCATGCTCATGGATTGGAAGAACAAATATTGTGAAAATGTGTATGCTACCTAGAGCAGTCTACACATTTAATGCAATCCCTATCAAAATACCATCTACTTTTTTCAAAGAAATGGAACAAGTAATCCTAAAATTTGTATGGAACCAGAAAAGACCCTGAATAGCCAGAGGAATATTGAAAAGAAAAGCAAAGATATATATACATATATCTGGACCAACAGACACACGCATGTATATAGGAATCTCAGTCTGTTGTTTTCTGAACAGTTAACCAGTGTCCCAGGACCCTGAATTTAAACTTTGTCATCAAACACATTCTTTTATAGAGTCTGTTGATTATCTTTCTACTTGGTGCTGTTAGTTTGGTTTTTTTTTAAATTTTTTATTGTTATGTTAATCACCATACATTACATTATTAGTTTTTGATGTAGTGTTCCATGATTCATTGTTTGTGTATAACACCCAGTGCTCCATGCAATACCTGCCCTCCTTAATACCCATCACCAGGCTAACCCATCATCCCACCCGCCTCCCCTCTAGAGCCGTCAGTTTGTTTTTCAGAGTCCATTGTCTCTCATGGTTTGTCTCCCCCTCCGATTCCCCCCCTTCATTCTTCCCCTCCTGCTATCTTCTTCTTTTTTTTTTTTTTTTTAACATATAATGTATTATTTGTTTCAGAGGTACAGATCTGTGATTCAACAGTCTTGCACAATTCACAGCACTCACCATAGGTGCTGTTAGTTTTCTGTTTTATGTCATTATAACACTCTTTTAGTTATGGTAGATTTATCAGGTTATTCAGTATTTAATAGGACCTCTCCTTGTCCTTACCGTTTACTAAAAAAGAAGTGTGACCTTTTGTGTTTGCTTTAAGGTGATCTTTATAATTACTTGATCTCATTCCTAAAAAAAAAAAAAAAACCTCTTGGTTTTTATTAGAATTGCAAATATTGTACCAATTATTTTTTGTGAGAATTTCCATTTTTATTGAGTCTTCAGATTTGGAATCATTACATGTATCTTCACATTTTCAAGGAATCTTTTATGTCCCTCAGTGAAGTTTTATGGGTTTCTTCATCTGGCCCTCACACATTTAAATTGATTCCTAGGTATTTGCTCCTATTGTGATTTAATTTATTTCCTGTTAGAGTTTCCAAGTGGTTATTGCTGCTATATAAGAAAGCTGTTGTGTTTTATCTATTTATTTTTTAACCATTCACCTTACTGTACCCTTTTATCTATCAGTCCTCTGGATTTTTGAGTAGATGGTTTGGGTTTTATAGGTGTTCAGTCATATTACCAGGCAGATTATGGTCATTTTATCTTACTTTTTATCATGTGTTCTTTATTCCTTCCCTCACTCCTCCTCTCCCTGCTCTCCCTCCTGTTCTCATTTCATTGGGTAGAATTTGCAAATAAGTGTTGAATAATACTGACATAACCTTGTGTCATTCTTAAGTTTGGTAGAAATGATTGTGGTGTTTCTTAAATGTGATGCTGTCTTTAGTTTCAGATGGGCACTCTTATTCTCAGGAAATGTTCTTCAGTGTCTAGAATACTGAGTTTTTTAAAGCCCAGAATGTTGAAGATTTTATCCAAAGCCTCTTGAGGAACAATAGAGTGAAGATTGTTTTTCTCACCTTTATCCTGTTAAAAGTGACCCATAAATGCATTTCATGTTTGCAAACCATCTTTCCATTCCTGGAATAAGCCTATTGTCCCTGATTATGCATATATTTCTTTTTCATATAATGCTTAATTATGATTAATTCAGGAAGCATTTTTTGGAGTACATATTTGTGAGACTGTTATATAGTTTTAAGTTTTATTTCAAAAAAAAAAAGTAAAATATTTGTTAAACCAAAAAAATAAACATCGTGAACATTTCAAATAGCTCAGAAGGGTGCCTGGCTGGCTCAGTTGTTGGAGCATGTGACTCTTGATCTCAGGATCATGAGTTCAAGCTCCATGTTGGGCATAGAGTTTACTTAAAAAGTATTTAAGAAGTGGGGGCTTATATTGAAAAGCCACCATATGCTTTTTGGGTCCTCTGCCTTCCAGGTTCCACTCTCCTAAATCCACTACTGTTTTTGTTTCTTCTGGTTGTTATGTCTATATGTGTGAATACTTTGCTTAAAGTGTTTTTCTTGACTTACTAACTTCAAGCATTATTTTCTGGTTCCTGTTGAGAGAAGTAAGGACTTGCCCTCTTGAGTAACCCTCTGTTTCCCATTATAGTTAGTATCTTTTACTGGTAATCATTGCCAATCCAGACAATATGCATGAAGCTCCACTTCTCATACCAGGCTCCATCGGTAGTGTCTTCGGGGCAAGATGAGACCATCAATGCTTTCTCCTTTCTTCCACTCATCTTCTTTTCCAGCTCTCAGCCTTGTCTTTCCTCTTCTGTGGTCAGTGTGGGTGATTTTTAGACTTTTCTCTGTAACTGTTCTTGCCTTTTATGATTAATCAATTGCGTAATTATAAAAGTTGAAGATCCATTAATTGCACTTATTATGACCATGCACATTTTTCACTGCAAAGTCAGATACTGTGCAAGGATCATATTTTGGTTTCTGCTGGCCTCAGGCACAACTTCTGTACCTCTCAAAAGAGAATGCTCCTACCTTCAAGGTTGAATGGATTCTCTTCCGTTTGCATTCTACTCTTCTATCGTAGTATTTAAACTAATGAGTCTTTCTATTCTGTGGAAGACCTCACTCACTTCTAGAGCTACCTGTCCTACTGTCCAAATTTTTGCTTAATACTCTTTGTGGCCATCATCCGGGTTGTCCTTTCAGAGTTAGGATCATTGACTTCAGCCCCAAAAGGAAGATCTGGTTCCCCCCGCCGCCGTCATTCTCAAGCCCAGAAGTTTATTTGCTTCCAGATACATTTTATTTGCTTCCAGGGGTTCACATAAGCCTGGTACTGAAATAAAATGAAAGAGTACACAAAAATTAATAATTTCAGTCCAAACTGTACTACATTCTCATATAACTTCCTAACAAAGTTTATAAATAATGTGATTTTTGAGACTTGATAGGACTCAAATGTCTGGGTCAGATTTAATTGGTAGTTTTGCTCGGTATAAAATTCTTTTTTCTTTTTTCTTTTTTTTAAATTATGTTAATCACCATACATTAAATCATTATGTTAAATACCATACAATATATCATTAGTAGTGTTCCATGATTCATTGTTTGCGTATAACACCCAGTGTTCCATTCAGTACGTGCCCTCTTCAATACCCATCACCAGGCTCACCCATTCCCCCCCCACCCCAGAACCGTCAGTTTGTTTCTCAGAGTCCGTAGTCTCTCCAGGTTCATCTCCCCTCTGATTCCCTCCCCCCCTTCATTTTTCCCTTCCTGCTATCTTCTTCTTTTTTTTTTTTTTGTTAAACATATATTATTTGTTTCAGAGGTACAGGTCTGTGATTCAACAGTCTTACACAATTCACAGTGCTCACCATGCACATACCCTCCTCAATGTCTGTCACCCAGCCACCCCATCCTTCCCACCCCCACCACTCCAGCGACCCTCAGTTTGTTTCCTGAGATTAAGAATTCCTCATATCAGTGAGATCATATGATACATGTCTTTCTCTGATTGACTTATTTTGCTCAGCATAATACCTTCCAGTTCCATCCACGTCCCATTGCAAATGGCAAGATTTCATTCCTTTTGATGGCTGCATAATATTCCATTGTATATATACACCATATCTTCTTTATCCATTCATCTGTCGATGGACATCTTAGCTCTTTCCATAGTTTGGCTATTGTGGACATTGCTGCTATAAACATTGGGGTGCACGTACCCCTTTGGATCACTACATTTGTATCTTTGGGGTAATGCTGGGTATACAATTTTTGGCTGAAAACCATTTTCCCTAAAAAATATTAAGCTATGGTGACATTTTTTTTTCCTTTAGGATACAAAAGTGGTTGATAAGAAGTTCTGTTGACTGAGATTCCCTCTTTTTTGTTTGTTTTTAAGTAAATAGGCATTTATTTGGGCAATCAGAATTTTAATTCAGGAAACAGGTTCAGGTAGACTTGTGTTCCTTGTCCCTATCGCTTTGAAGCTTAAATACTTGAAAAAAACCTACTTATCATTTCAAAGAGACCCTAGGAAATAACTATTAATGGTCAGTTTGCTATACTTATTTAAGTTTTGTGAACTCTTTCATTTAGCTTTAATATCAGGCTGGTTCAGATTTCTTAGAATGTGTTGGGAAGCAGACAATAACTCCTAGGTTTGGACTGGCAGAAAAATTCTTCCTTGTTGGCTTAAGCAAGCAGGTTTGCTACTTGCTTCCCTTTGATGTGTATTAGAGTCTGTGATTTCCATCATGGTTTGGGCTTGGCTTCCTTCCTAGATGTCGGCAGTCCCTTCAGCTTCAGGTTAAAATCTTTCCACTCAGTCACTTGACAAACCCTGAACCCCAGGACCAACCCTCTACTCACCCCCATCTTCTGCCCCAGGACTGTGTTTGAACACAGGAAGATACAACTGACGGACATATATACTCCAGGAGGTCTCATGTCTTTAGCTTTTGTAAGTGAATGTGTCTACTTGTTCTCTACTCAGATCTAAATGTATTCATGCATGCTTCTTCCAAAGAACGTACTACAAAAACATCTGTGAGTAGTGTAGACTTTAGTAAATGCTCTGTGTATGAGATGAAAAAAGTATACACTTCAGAGCAAACAACTGAAAATTAATATCCAACCTTTATTTTCTGGGCACCTGAATGGCTCAGTCAGTTAAATGTCTGCCTTCTGCTCGAGTTGTGATCCCAGGGTCCTGGGATCAAGCCCCACATCGGGCTCTTTGCTCAGCGGGGAGCCTGTTTCTCCCTCTCCCTTGGCTGCTCCCCCTGCTTGTGCTCGCTCTCTCCCTATCAAATAAATAAATAAATAATAAATAAATCTTAAAAAAAAGGCCTTAATTTTCAATGCCCATTCTCATCTGTACTTCCACTGATTTTATTTAGCTCTTCCTTTCTCATCTGTTTTTTTTTCCCCCTTCTGTTGTATTTTTTCTGTCCTCAATTTATAGAAAGCAGTTAAGCTTTGCTTCTAGTTTCTACCCACAAGCTTGCATATCTTAGCCCATCTTGGTGTTAAGTGAAGGCAAGGGGGCTTGTGAAGGATAAGACCTTCCTCATAAGAAATACATGAAAATATTTTTCTCACATATAAGGGTTTTTCTCGAGAAGAATTATTGTGAGTGACTTGCTTGCTGTTAGATTACGGATAGTTGAATTCTTGTGTCGCCCACCTCTTGATGAAGCACAGTACTACAGGTAATGCCATGGCTTTTGTTTCCTTACTGTGAAATAAGTGGGATGGGCTATGTGATTCCTAGGATTCCCTTAAGTACTAACATTTTATAGTCCCGTGAATTAGAGAACTGAGTTCATTTCCACAGAGTAATAACAGCTCATTCATTCACAAATACACTTATTGAATACTTACTCTTCATATAAAATTTGGGAGCTTGCAAAGCAATTTACATATATTATCTAATTTAGTACAACTAAAAAAAATCCATGGATTCAGTACGATTATTATTATATCAATTTACATATGGAAAATGTGACTCAGATGTTCAGGTGAAGGTCATGGACAGAAATACTGTATTACAGAATTCTGCTTGCCCTATACCTGTTGAACTGAGCAAACAAAAATACAAGAGCAATAAATAAAATTCATGAGAGCATCTAAAGAAAGTAAATGGGGTCATCAGATGCAGTAAACTTTAAACAGAAATTACTATTGTGATAGAGATAGTTGGACTTCTCTTTCTCCACCTACCAGAAAGCCTATCCTGAGATTTCTCAGTAATACCCAGACATCTGGAGGAAAGCAACATTTTTTTATTAACATATAATGTATTTTTTGTTTCAGGGGTACAGGTCTGTGATTCATCAGTCTTACACAATTCACAGTGCTTACCACAACACGTACCCTCCCCAGTGTCCCATCACCCAGCCACCCCATTACCCCCCACCCCACTCCAGCAACCTTCAGTTTGTTTTCTGAGATGAAGAGTCTCTTATGGTTTGTCGTCTTCTCTATTTTGTCATGTTTCATTTTTTCCTCTCTTCCCCTATGATCCTCTGTCTTGTTTCTTAAGTTCCACATATCAGTGAGATAAAGTGATTATTGTCTTTCTCTGATTGACTTATTTCGCTTAGCACAATCCGTCACTTGCCTAGTTCACCCACGTTGGTGCAAATGGCAAGATTCCATTTTTTCATGGCTGTGTAATATTCCATTGTATGTATATACCACATCTTCTTTATCCATTCATCTGTCGATGGACATCTCGGCTCCTTCCACAGTTTGGCTATTGTGGATATTGCTGCTATAAACATCGGGGTGCACATACCCCTTCGGATCCCTACATTTGTATCTTTGGGGTAAATACCCAGTAGTGCAATTGCTGGGTTGTAGGGTAGCTCTGTTTTCAACTTTTTGAGGAAACTCCGTACTGTTTTCCAGAGTGGCTGCACCAATCAGGCTGTTGGAGGAAAGCAAATTTGAGTAACATTAACCTCTGGTGTTTGGCAAAGGAATAAGAAAGATGGCCTGGGGCAAGGGTGGCAGTAGAGACAAGGGGAGAGAGAAAGGTTGCAGAGGTGGTTAACCTTCTCTGAAGGTAGCCAAAGCTGCAGGACTACACATTGGTTTGGAGAAATAATACAGTAGAAATAGAGAATATCTCCTCATAGGAAGAGTGAATATCTGCAAGTAGCTGGAATCTGATTACAGCCTATTTCACAAAATCCGAGACAAAGGAATAGATCTCCAGTATTCTAACCACGACGGAACATCACTCTGGCTGAGCTCTCTCCTTCCCATCAGTGGTCCATTAGGTTACAAAAATCAGGCGGCACAAAGAATACTCAATCTTCAAACTTCAGCTTCAAGGGGAAAACAAACTGTTCCCTGCTATGTGGGAAGAGAGACAAGTGTCACGTTTGCTATATATCATGGCAAATAGAATGTCAGGACAGAGCCACCCAAGCAGAGCCAGAAAGAAAGAAAGGGCACGGCAACTTTTGAGCATAGTAAAAAAAAAAAAAAAAAAAAAAAAAAAAAAAAAAAAAAAAAAAAAAAGTAAATAAATAAATAAATGGAAGGCATAGAAGAACACACAGAAACAGGAGGCTATACCGTGCAAGAGCAGTATTTCCAACCTAGGAAGCGGTATTAATTAAGGAGAAGTAAGTTATTCACAATTGCTTTCCTGTATGGAACAACCTGATGGGATCACAAAGACAGTAAGGGAAGAGTTCGAGGATGGGGTGATCAATTTACAGGAAGGGATTAATGGGGACAAAAGGAAACACGTGGAGGCCTAAAATACCATTCATAGTATTAAGGAGCCCCTAGATAAATTAGGAATGGGAAAAAAAGAAAGAAAAGCAAAATAGAATATACACTGCTGGAAACAGACATATGGAGGAACGTCTTGACAAGCATATGAATGCAGGTGAGAGTGATGGAAATAGTCCGTGGAAAATGAATATAAAGGTAGTTAGAAGGAAACGAATGAAAAAAGATTTATTCAAAGGCATAGATCTTTAGGTTTTTGTATGTATATAAAACATTATGATTTATTCAAATAGATCACATAATATAGATTAGTTTAACATAAGAACAAATCCTTTTTGAATTGACTGTGCATGAGATGCTTCATTATAGAGGTTTACATGCCTTAATTAATTTTTCACGAGAGTCTGAGGTCAATACCATTAGTATTTTCAAATTACAAATGAAGAAATTAAGACCTAACAAGTCACTTGCCTAAGTTCGCAGTTAGTATATATAGCAGAGCTGTGATTCAGAAGAGTGGAATTATGCTGTTCTGCTTCTGAATAGGAAAACTTTCCTGAGATGAACGCATCACTAAATTTGCAGCTCGGAAGATGATGTGTTGCCAAGCGGCGGCATTGTCTTTCCTACCCATCAGCAGTGTATGAGGGTTCTGATCTGTCCACATCTCCCTAACCCTTTTTATTGTCTAGTTTTGGTGGGTTTTTTTTTGATTATAGGATTCCACTTATAGTCTATAATGGGGTGTTACCACCTTTATAAATATAAATCCCTTTAGGGTGAGGAAAAAGTTTTGGAAACGGATGGTGGTGATGGCTGCACAATATTGTGAGTGTAATGACACTGAATTACAAGCTTACAAATGGGTAAAATGGCAAATTTTATGTTCTATGTTACCACAGTAAAAAAAAAAAAAAATGAGTTCCAGGAAAATTTGGTATAGAATGTTGACTGTCCAGGTATATGCTAGTGAAGCTCTTAAACTTTTGGGTAAAGAGAGAAGTTCCCCAGTTTTCAGACTCAGAACATCCTTTAGAAGAAGCACCCAGAATTAAGCTGGCCTCAGCATTCGGTTTTGGGGAGGCAATGGAATAATGTGCAGTAGACTTAACGGCAAGAAAAGACAGCCCAAGAATATCACAGGATATAAAGCCCACAAACAATTGTCCTCAAGAATAAACATACTCAGAGTAAATATAACTTCCATGAGATCTTGGGAAAAAAAATACTGAATCACAAAATCCAGCTAATTAAGAGTGAATAAAATAAAAGATTCATGAATTCAGAACTCATGGTATAAGGATTGATGATGAGCAGCAACTCCCTGGAAATGTAGAATTAACAATAAACAACTCCGACAAGTACAGTTATAGATCAGGATGTGAAGGCAGCGTCACGGAAGGAGCCACCAACAATTAAAGCTGAGAAATCGGGAGACGGGGAGAGGGAAGTTGAGAGGAAATGTGGGAGAAAAATCCTGCTCTCTTTCACAGCGTGGCATCATTAAATAGTGCCTAAAATTAAAATAAATAGTTAAAAAACAATGTAATTACTCCATACTGTTAACGTTCTCTTCACAGTCTGTATTCCTCACCTCATAGGGATCTTTTGGCAAATATCTCATGGTGAAGAAACATTGGAAGGTCTAGATGTCTTTCAATTTTGTTTTCCTTTTTCTGTTAAAGACAAGTCAAAATAAATGACACGTAGGGAATTTAAAATAGCATGTAATATTTTTTTACCCACATTTGGTAGTATTTCTATTGGCTCTTCTGTCCATCGAGCCACCCCTCATCCATCCTTTCTGTCTCTGTATATAGATCATAAGATATTTACTATGATGTTTGCCATATGGTAACCAGAGCTATTTCTGGGTGGTGAGACTTGGGACTTTTTTTTTTGAAACTTGCATCTCTGTATGTTTCTGTGGTTTCTTCAGTTCTTCAAAATGTGTATCATTTTCACAGTAACAATAAAGTGATCTTTTTTTTTTTTTTTTTAAATAAAAAGGCAAAGCACATACGTCAAGATGTTAACGGTGGCCAACCCTGGATAGTAGAGCTTAGGATGTTTATTATTTTATTCTTTGTAGGCTTCTCTATTTTCTGACACTTTAAAAGCATAAAAGAAAATAAAAAAGGTGGAAAGGGGCTTGTTTTGGGTCCCATGGTTAGAAAATGGGTTCAGCCTTGAGCCTGGAGGACGGGGAGTTCTGAGACAGGGTGGTCAACCACGTGGGGCAAAAGCATTGAAAACCCCTTCTGGGTAGAGGCGATCCCTCTTGAATCTGATTTTCACCTTGTGGGTGGGGGGTAGTATTTCACTTGTTGAGTTAGTTCCTTGTCATCAATCGAATGCCCAAACTTTTATAGGAATCCTTAAACCGTAGGCTGTGAGAGCTGGAGGGAATCTGGAAACCATTCCATCTGCCCTGCCCATTTAATAAATGAAGGGCTGGAGGCACCAGGTGCTGTTTCATGCAGCATTGGCTTTAGACCTGGAAAATACTTCTGAGGCAAGTGAGCACAGTCGTCAATATGAATTGGGCTTTAACGCTTTGTCTTAGCTCTCCATGAACAGAGTCCATTTCCATGTCCTAACCAGTCCTAGGAGTGCACTCTGTGGCCATGGTGTGGGTGCCTGATTCAGATTCAGCAGATTTTTAATGTAGGCTTTCCCTGCACCAGTAACTGTGCTGGCTAAGTCTTCTCCTCCCATTACCTGTTTTATCGGTGTAGAAATGTGGACTTAGCCTGAGGGTAAGTGATATGCACAAGGTCGCTCAGTGTGGTTGAAGTGGGTTGATAATGCCCGCCCCCCCCAAGATATATTCAAGTTCTAACTCCCAGAACCTACGAATCTTATTTGGGGGAAAAAAAAAAAAAAGGTTCTTTGTTAGATGTTCTTAAGGATCTCGAGATCATTCTGGATTTAGGATGGGCTCCAAATCCAATGATGGGTGTGTCTGTAGGAGACAGGGAGAGGGAGTTTTGAAACACGAGAAGGCCCCATGGAGACAGGCAGAGACCGGAGTGATGTGGCCAACGGAAGCTGGAGAAGGCCAGAGAGGATTCTGCCCTAGAGGCTTTGGAGAGCATGCAGCTCTGCTGACACCTTCATTTCAGACTCCTGGCCCCCAGAACTGAGAGAGACTGAATTTTTGCCACCTGAAACCACCTACTCTGTGGTCATTTGTTAGGACAGCCCTGGGAAACTCCTGCATTTGGGTAGATTATGGTGGAAAGGGCTCAAAGCCAGGGTATCTGACTCAACATTGGTTCTCCATCCGTCTCAGAGCCCTTCTTGCCCAAAGGCCAGCAAATGAGAAGTAGCCACCTCATCTGGGGCCTGTACTCACACCTGGCAGGATAGTGCTGTGTGTCCCACATACTCACCGTCCTCAGTCCTGTCCACTTTCGCTGCCCAGCCTCAGAGTAGGTTAGGGGTCCTTGGAGCAAGAGGGAGAAGTGGTCCATGACAGTGGCACCATCGTCTCTTGCCTGGGCTTTTGCTTCAGCCTCTAAACTGATCAGAAGTGCCAACTTGCATCCTGCTGGTCTCCACTGCTTATTGATACACAGCCCTCCAAGCTGGGACACAAAGGCTGGGAACTACTTTTCCTAGACTCCTTAGCCTGTGGGGTCCCAGCTGGATTCCACCAGTGAGAGATCTGTAAGGCCCAAGAGCTGGGAAGCCACGAGCCTCCAGTGACTGAGGACAGGCGTAGGTAGAGGTGTTAGCACAGCAGATACAGGGTTGTGCCTGAGTTTGGTGAGCACCCACTGTGGGGCCACAGGCAGCCAGAATTAGACACTAGTCTTGCGGTGATCCCTGTACTTAGGAGTTTCCCAAAGAGAACTTTCCTGATGACTCTTCCCCCAGCCTTCTAATGGTCATGTAAAGGTCCAGTTGTACAAAAACTCTACCTGCTTGACATATCCAGCATGGACCCTCCTTTTCTGTTGGAGCCTTGATAAGAGACATTGATCTTTGTGAGATGAATATTTTATCATGTTTCATTTCTTCTTGAAAACAGCAGGGCCATTGGTGTAAGTGGTGAAGAAAAAACTCAGTCCTGAAAAGTGGATAAAGAATTGGGAGCCACATGTTTGGAGTGAGACGGAGGGCATGAAGGAGAGCTCAGGACCTAGCAACACTACTCTGGATGCTCAGAGTCCAGGGTGGAGATAAATGCTAAGATCCTTTCAGAATCTGACCTCTTGCAAGTAAGACAGGCATCTCTTTGACAGAATCTGGGAGAGTCATCCCCCAACTCTAACGCTAAATGAATGATCAAGAAGAACATTAAGGGGTGCCTGGGTGGTTCAGTTGGTTAAGCATCACACTCTTGGTTTCATGATCTCAGGATTGTGAGATCAAGCCCCGCATCGGAACTTTCTTAAGATTCTCTCTCTCCCTCTCCCTCTGCGCTCCCCCACCCACCCAAAAAGCAAACAAACATTAAATCGGGCACTTATGCTGTGCCCCCAGCAAAAGTGAGATGGGGCTTTAATTCTTCCATCTCTCTAGTAGAACCTAAAATGGAACAGACATCCCTTATAGCATGAACAGGGCTTTCTCAAAGTTCTGTTGTTTTCTTCCTACCCTTTCTTTTTGTGTCTTGCTGGAGGCTGAAACTCACAAATACAACAAGGCAGAAATTAGCAAGGAAGTTATGGTGGCAAGTTGCATCTTGGAAGGTGTAGTTTTCACGAGTAGAGTGCCATAGGTGGGCTGGGATGCTTCTCTGGATGGGAGTTTTTCATGTACACCATCTGTTCATGGTGTCCGAGAACCAGACAGTAAGCGTAGGAGATCATCCAACCGCCATCCTCCTGAATCTAATCACAGCTCATAATAATAGCAGCTAACATTTATTGAGAGCTTAGTATTTGCTGGGCACTCTTCTAAGTCAGGGGTCTGCAAACTACAGCTCAAGGGCTGCCTCTGCCTCCTGTTTTTGTCAAGTTTTATTGGAGTGCAGACTCATTCGTTTATCGTCTTTGGTTGCTCTCATGCTCCCAACAGTAGAGTCGAGTCATTATGACAAACTCTATGGCCTGTAAAGCCTAAAATGTTGCTTATCTGGCCTTGTATGGGAGAAGCCTGCCAGCCTGTCTTCTGAGCCATTCCATAAATTAACTCCGTTAATACTGATGCTGATCTTGGGAGGCTGGCATTTTCACTGTCCCCGTTTCACAGATTGGGAAACAAAGGCATGGTGAGTCTAAGTAATTTGCCCCATGATGCACATAGGCAATGGCAGAACTGGGGTTGGCCTGCATCTTTATTGTCCTGTGCTCCCAAGCACGAATGCCTAGGACCGAAGAATCCTCTCTACATTAGGAATTAGGGTGGGAAATGGGCCCATCTAGCTACTTCTCAAGCAGGGGGCTATCCAAGCCAGGGCCTCTGACAGACAAGGCACCAGCCCACTGTCCTTGTTCCATCAGCAAAGTGTGAGAAGTGTGAGTCTGTGCTGTTCAGAAGGGGATAGCTTGAGACTCAGGAGATGTAGTTGCAGCCTTGTGACCTACACTATAAAAATGACGCAGCGTCAGAAATGCATGGGCTCAGAAAATATGACATTCATAGGTTCTTCCTGGGGAAATAATCACTGAAAAGGTACTTCAGAGCATGGAAAGATGAGCTAAAAATCAGGAACTCAAAATGAGGAAATTGTGGGATGAAAGGCTGCCCCCCCCCCGGGGGGGGCCACCTCCAGAAGTCCTATTCAACTTGTTCCAAGGCTCTTAAGGCGAATTTTCATCTCAGCAAACTCTCTCTGATGAAGTATCTTGACTGTTTTGTTCACAGCTGTATTCCTAGGGCCTACAACAGTGCCTGGCGCATCACCCGCTCGATAGACATTTGTTACAGAACAAACTGGCGACATCAATGCACGGTGAATCCCATGGACGGGATGCTGGGGCCTTTCCCAGCGGCCTTGCCAGTGTGGCTTTGGTGCAGACAAGCTCACTAGAAGCTGCAATCCCTCATTAAGCCTCTCCTTCAGGAAGGGTTTACCAAGTGAAGTCCCAAGCCCAATTAAATGCCACAATTCCATAGAAAGCGACTAACCTGTGCCAGGAAGAGTGACTATAAGGACACACTGGGGATGCTCCTGTGGTTGTCTTTCTATAGTGGGTAATTTTTCCACTTGGTTCTACTTTCCTGTTTTTTTTTTCCCCCTCCAGGGATCACTTTATAATAAAAAAACAATTACTACTACAGCACGTCTCCAAATTTGATGTTTGACTATTTCTATAGAAATCCTCCTAAGTGATGGTCTTAGACCCCTCTTTGGGCCGCAAGCACAGTAAGGCTCTAGGAAGCTTGTTCTAGGCTGAATTGTATCTGCCCGCCTGCCTCTACACGTTGAAGTTCTAACCCTCCAGTACCTCAGAATGTGATCTGATTTGGAAATGGGGCCATTGTAGATGTGATGAGTTAAGAAGAGCCCTACTGGAGTAGGTGGGCCCCTAATCCAATCTGGCCGGTGTCTTTATGAAGAGGAAATTAGGAGTCAGACGCACAAAGAGGGAGAATGCCAGGTGAATCTGAAGGCAGAGATTGAGGGGATGCTTCTAACCAGGCAAGGACCCAGAAGCTAGGGGAGAGCCATGGTATGGGTCCTCCCTCACGGCCCTCAGAAGGAGCTGGTCCTGCCAACACCTCGGTCTCAGACTGCAGCTTTTAGGACTGTGAGACAGGGAATTTCTGTTGTGGGAGCCACTCTGTTGGTGGTACTTTGTTACTACAGCCCCGGCAAAGGAATACAGAACCCATGCCCCCCTTGGCAGCTCTCATTCCTAGAGCCCCCCTTAGCTTCCTCATTTCAGCTCGTGCTACTCTGTCTTTCCATCTGTGTCCAGGGCCCACGGGGAAGTCAAGGCTGAGCTGGAGTGGAGCTGACAGGGTCTTCCTCCTTGGCAGCGTGGAGTATAGAATCCTCTGGACTGTAGGGGGTGGACCACTGTGGTAGGAAGGGTAACCTGGGCAGAGGGCTGTTTGCATTGTGGTCAAGGAGCGCAAAGTCCGAAGTGGAGTCTGGCAGGAGAAGCGGGACCAGGGAAGGAGCCTGGAGCTGGTCCTGGGAGACATGGAAGATGGAAGTAGGAAATCAGACCTGCGTCTGTGACAGGGTTGGAAACCAGCTGAGGAGGGAAGGGTGAGAGGAGAAAGAGCAGTCAGGATGAAGGCATCGAAGAATATCGGGGTCCCGGGGTGTGATTGTAAGATGCCCCAGTTGACAGCCATGGGGACATGCAGGTGCCTTCAAGGTTGCTAGTGGGACTGGGAGACTGTATGTCTATTTGTACGAGACAGACTTTTCTCTGCCTTGTGACACACAGAGGCAGCTGCATCCCCTCGCAGGGCTGTGAGTGCCCCTCCCAGGCCGGCCCATGAGGGGTGGTGCTCACAGGTCTTCCTGGAAGTGGGAATGGAAAGGCGGGTTCACGCACAGGCTCTGGACCCACAGTACAGTGTTGTGACTCCCCCGGATGGCCCGTCCCTTCGTGGGGAATGCAGGCAACACCCCGTGCACAGGAACTAGCACATATCTCCCCAGGTAGGTTGAAGCCCTGGAAATCTGTTTGCAGGAAAAGTACTTCTCAAACTCGAGCATCCCCGGCTGGGTCCCGTCCCTGGCTGGGTCCCACTCCGGAACTTGTGCTCCAGGATGTCTGGGGTGGGGCCTGAGATATTTGCTTCTCTGTCAGGTTCCCAGGTGATGCCGCTGTAGCAGGTTGGGGGACCACGTTTGGAGAACTACTGACGAAGAGGGACGCTCCTTGGGGTAAACTGCAGACAGCCGTGCCTCCCGGAGTCATCCCGTGTGTGGAGAGTGACCCTGGGGCCTACCTTATCCTGCTGGTTTGTAGGATACAACCCCACCTGTCTCACTCTCCATTAGTCAGAGATCTACAGGAGGGCTCAGGGTGCTGCCGCCGAAGCTGACCTTGACAGCTGACGTTTACATAGATCTCACGATGTGCTGGGCACTGTTCTAAGCACTTAACTTACATAAATACATCAAGTTCTCGTAACAGACTTCCCAGGCAGGTACCATTATTCCCATCACCACTCTTATTTTATAGCTCAGAGAGGTTTAGTGACTTTCCCAGCTGGTAGCTGGGAGAGCTGGAATTTGATAAGGCAATCTGAGCCCAGAGCCCGTGTTCTCCAGTATTCCACTGTCCCTGCAGAAGAAAAGAGGCAAGAAACAACCCTAGTGATACTGGCCGCGTCACTTGGCCTTTCCTTGCCCTCATTCTTACCTCAGAAAAGGAAACCGCTTTTCCCATCTTAGATGAAAGATATACCTTTACATTAAAAAAAAAAATGCTGTCAGGATTAATCGGGTAACAGCTGTCAGGTTCTTGTATCTCCTTAGAGGATGGTGAAAGAGGAGGAATAATTATTGTGCTACTTTCTATGCAGACCCTAGTACATTTGGGGGAGTCAGTAAGTGGCTGATGATATTCACAGTAATTGGCAATGATTGAAGGGGGGGTTTCAGAGGACAGGCCTTGCTGAGGTGGGGCAGCAGAGACAAGCTTCACAGTTGATGGGCAGTGGCTGGAGCCCTCCTGCTCCTGAGAGAGGGGGGCAGCGTGTGGCCCAGGGTCAGAGGGAACCCCTTCCAGCAGGTTAGCATCATTGCCTGCCCCAGAGGGAGAGCGGGATGGTACTGCTTGTCATTCGGCCCCAGTGTATGGACCTCAGGCCCACGAGGGCAGGTGGAGACCCAGTTAGACCAGTGGTTCTCCGAGTGTGGCCCAGGGATCAGCTGCATCAGTTTCTCTTAGAAAGTCGCTAGAAGTGCAAATTCTTGGCCCCATCCCAAACCCACTGGGGGTGGGATCCAGCAATCTTTCAGTAAGCTTTCCAAGTGATTTCTGATGTGTGCTGCAATCTGAGAACCACTGTTTCAGAGGAAATAGCACTGACCTTGGAGTCTGATGCACCTACATCTGACTCTTGGCCCTGACACCTGTTGGCTGTGTGACTTTGGGCAAGTCACTGCGAACCTCTCTGTAAGTCAAGTTCTTTGTCTATAAAATAAGGATGGGAGGCTAGAGAGGTGGTCTATAAGGTGCTTGCTCTGTATCTATATTTTGTTATCATATCTCCATGGGTTAGAGACTGTCTATGTCTTCTTGGCTTTGAAATAGGCTATTGCATCTGCAGGGAACATTTGGCCACTCCTTCTCTACCTGTCTGGCTCCCGAATAACGTAGGCCTCAGTGTAGAGTTTATTTGCTCCAGGAAGTTGTTTTTCTTTTTATACCTCCCACACGCTCCAAAATCAATTTTGGTTTAGATCTCTCTCCATGTCCACGCCCTTATCCCAGAACTCCCCCACATCCTCCTCACAGCCTTTTACTTGTCTGTAATGGGCACCTGGGGCAAAGACTGTCATGCCGACGGCTGTTTCTCTGGAAAGTGTCGGACACATCGTGGGTGTGTAAGTAATATCTGAGGTTAGAACCGATTTCATTCAGTTTGTAAACAGCTTGGTTCCAGTGGACTTTGTGAGGAAATCAGTGGAGGGGTTAACCATGGATCCAGATGGGGAAACTGAGGCATAGAGGTACAAGTGAGCTGACTTAGGGAGGCTGTGGCAGGGAGAACAAGTGGAAGAGGGAGGCCCCGGTGGCAGAGGATTTGAGGGGAGGGTGCTGTGGAGTTGGGGTGCAGACAACCCCCGTCTCTGTGGGACAGAGGCAGGGGCCCATCTGATAGCAGCATTTGAGAGGGTCATACCCTGACCCGGACAACCACGATGTGGTCTTCCGGTGGGGAGCAAACTAACGTGATGGCATCTAGCCAGCGTTCACGGTGAGAAGTCTATCCTGGGGTTACCAAGGGCTCTTAACTTTTATTTATATATTTATGATGGACAGGGTTAAGGACCTCCTTGAGAAAGAGATGGACACTCTCTCCAGAAAAAAGGCACAAAACCACAGACCTTCCCCCACTGTTGACCTTGCCACTCAGTGGGTGCGTGATCACGTTGCCGTCCGGGTCAGACCCCGTTGTTAGGAGGGGAGGTAGAAGTGTCAGGTGAGGGAAGGTAGGCTCGAATACTGCATGCTTCTCCGAGCCCTGGTATTTTAAAGCTTGGGAAATAATAGCAGTGACCCAATTTAGTAACGTGAAGGCAAGACAGCACTATTTTAACAGGCTTAGTCATCTCTTCGCTTTGCTTTTTTTTTTTTTTTTTCCTTCCTCTCCACTTCCATTTGTGTCTTTTCCCATTGCAAATATATGAGGGTAATAATCCCGTATTTTCCATGGAGCATGGCAAACATGCTATATATAAGACACAGTTGAACATTCTGTGAGTGTAATTGGAGCATAAATGTAACTAATCAAAATATTATCATGCCAATGGATGTGTGAAGAGTTTGGAGATTTAAAAGAAATATATATTTTAGTTCCATGTCATTTCAATTTAAGAGATTTAGAGCTGCAGGAGCTAAGGACTCAGCCCAGTGAATGTCAGGAACAATTTGGGGTCTGACAATGTTACAGGCAGCCCTGTTGTTCTCGTTACTCTTAATATGGCAGCAGCCTGACAACTGATTTCCTTTTTGTTCTTTCCTCTCCCTCTTTGCCCCTCTTGCTGTCTGCGCCTTGCTCCCCAGGGCACGGCTGGCTAAGCCCGGGGAGCACGAGATCCCTCCTTGCCTCTGAACACAGCACCCCCTGCTTGTGAGCAGGAGCCTGAGAGCTGAATGATGAGCAGGATTTCCTGCATTTGAATCTTGGCTCTGCTACTAGCTGTGTGGCTTTGGGAGAGTTACCTAATCTCTCTGTGCCCCAGTTTCTTCACTTGTATGAGAAGGATGACAACAGCAGCTACTGACAGGGCTGGTATTAGAATTGAGTGCACTTAAGTAACACGTGAGGGTGTGTGTTTGCTGCTGCCGTTATTATTAATTAGTGGGCGTGACTGAGGGGAATGAGCTCTTGGGGGGACATAAAAATCAGTGGGTTCTCCAGAAACAAGACCCAAGGAAAGGGGTCTTTCCTCTTTCACTCTCACTCTAGAAGGAGCCTAGATGGAAAATCCAAGCCAGTCCTAGCTCCTTGCCCACCACTAACTAGTCCTGTGACTATGAAACTTGGGAACCATAGGCTTCGCTGGTGGCCCATCTCTGCTACAGGTGAGGAACTGGAGCAAGAATTCTTGCTCCCCTGCTCCCCGAGGCTCTGTTTGACTGAAACAGGTACACAGGAAGGGGTGGGAAGTCTGAAGGGGGAGTGCCATTATCCACCCTTCAGTTCTGTCTTGACCTTGCCCAAAGAGTTGTGCTATTTCCCACATCAAAGAGCGACTAGAACAAGCCTTACGTCTCACCCACCATTCATGTTGGGTGTAGCAGTTCTCAGTGGGTCCTGCTCAGGGTTCCATTGTCTTCCCGACGATAACATTGATTTTTCCTGCTGGGATGTTGAGCTATGCTGAGATGCTGGGGGAGGCGAGCTGTGAAGTTGTGAAGGGGGTGGGTAGCCCAGATCCTGGAGTGCCCCACAGGGTTGTATGTGGGCCTGTTCTCATCACAGGATCGTGGTAAGGTCTAGAAGGGGAATGTTGGGTGGAAGGCTTTTGTTTTTATTTGGGGAGTGAAGGGGATGAGAAATAAGTGGTGGCACATGGCTTCGATTGTATTCTGCTTTGTCACCATCTTTATCCCATCCTCCCCTTTCTCCCTGTTCATTGTTCTTTTCCTCACCTGTATTTCTCCTTCTCTACCACCTCCCTCTGCCCCTCCTCCCTCATCTTCCCTGCTGTGTACTCCTCTGCTTTCTTCTTCTTTCCTTCCTTCTGCCTTCTCTCCCTCCCTTGCTACTCTTTCTCTCTCCCTCTTCCCCTCCGCTTCTCATGGTTTTCTCAGGAATGGGGAAGGAGTGCAGGCAGCCCACGTGCCTGGTCTTTGGGAAGACACGCCCGTGGACTGACCCCCTTCCAGCAGCACCTTCAAACCCAATTGCCTGGGTTTAGTTCTGTTCTTAAACTACATCATCCATACCTACATGGGTTATCAGATAGCCGTTTCTTGGAAAATTGCCTTAACAAATTTGCATATGAAATGCTTAAACCCCAACTTACTGGTTTGAATGATTACAGAAATAGTTATTACTTGTTCACACAAATTGACTGGCAAAATGTTCACAATGCTCAGTTCCTTTGAAACTTCAGGAGGTATTTTCCTTGTTTTAAATAGATATTATGTATCCATTAAGCCATAATTAATGCCTCCCCCCTATTTTCTGGTGTATTAGAAAAGAAGCAAATTTCTTTCCTTTTTTTGACACATGATAATTACATTGCTTTCATTGATAATATGGATGATGTTGAGTGATATGTTTGTTATTCTGGCTATTTAAACTGTTGTGTTTACGAGTGCCTTTTACTGACGGTTAGTTTTCACGATACTGTTGGTAGAAATGTGCTGCTTTTCCACATGCATTTTCTTACTTTATAGTGCGTTGTGTCTTTGGATATTTTGGTGCCCCCCTGCTCTTTATATTGTGACCAGATAGCTAAACGTCAACATTCGGGACTTCTAAATGTAGCCTTGTCCAGAATAGATAGGATCACCAGTGTGGGAATAAGTATTCTCTGGGCATTAGTGAAAGCCACCGACAGTAAGCGGCATTTAAGTAGTTTAGTGAAGGACCATGGCGGGGCTGGGCTGTGTGGATTTCAGGTACAGCATCACCCGAGCAGAAACCCAGAAGCAGGGAAGTCTGCAGTGTGTATTAGTTTCCTATTGTTGCTACAACAAATCATCGCAACTTTAGTGGCTAAAAGTAACACAGATTTTTTATTGTATAGTTCAGGAGGTCAGAGAACCTAGATGGGTTGCACTGGGCAAAAATCAAGGTGTCTGTGGGTCTCTGTCCATTCCTGGGGGCCCTAGGATGACAATCTGTTTTCTTGCCTTTTCCGGGAAGTTCCTGGAGGCCCTCCTGGATTTCTTGGCTCATGGCTCCTCCCTTCATCTTCGATGCCAGCAGCATAGCATCTTCAAATCCCTCTCTGAGCCTGCCTCTTATGTCTCTCTTGTACAGAATAATCCACCCCCATCTTAGGGTCCTCGGATTGGCAGCCTTACTCTCACCTGTAACTTTAATCCCCCTTTGCTATGTTAAGGTAACATTCTCACAGGTTCTGGAGGCCAGAACGTGGACATCTTTGGGAGGCTGTTACTCTGCTTACCACGGAGTGGATGACAGCCGTGTAGGCAAACGACTCCCTCTTCCTCCGTGTTCCTGGTTTTAAAAGAGGGATAGCATGGCACCCCCTCACTGGGATGCTAAAAGATGCTTAGATCAGTGCCTGGTACATGCTAAGTTCTCCATGAACATGAGTAACATTCAACATCAATGGCACTGGGCACACAGACCTCTGCTGCTGGCCATTTCTTACTAACATTTACTGAGTCAAGTCCAGTTTTTCATTTAAGATTCACTGAAAACAGTCAAAGAAGTTGGACGTGTAAGCTTTCATTATCCCATTTTCTAGATGGGAACACTGAGGCCCAGTGAGTTTTATTGACGGGCTCAAAGTCACACAACTAAGAAATCATAGCAGCGGTCCTGAAAGCCACCCCTCCCAGCTGCAGGGCCAGCCCTCGCTCCGTGCCATCACAGCTGCCTTGGCTGGGCCCGGCATTTGGGTCCCTGCTGCCATCCACTCCCTTCACGTCGGGGCCGGCGCTGGAAGCTGGTGGGGCCACCTGTCTGCAGGGACAGCTCGGAGCTCTCGGAGCTCCAGGCCCTCAGCTGCCAGTCACCTGAGCACACTCATGTAATCTTAATGAACAATGTGCAAAGCCATTAAAAACACATTTAGGGCTTTCTTTTTACTGCCGACGTGAGGAAACGCAATCCTGAGGTGCTCGTGTGTAAACACAATAGCCACCATCTGCTGTGGAGGAGCGTTTTGACTCCAAAAAGGGGATCTGTGTTGCAGACACATCAATAATGGGGCGCGTATCAAGGCATTATTATGCACGGAGGGGAAAAATGCAAAATTTATGGCCAGCCAGAGAGTACTTCCTGGTTTAACTCCACGATTTTCGGTGCTATGTATAATAACTATGAGGATACTAATGCTGTTTTATGTTCCTTATCACGTCAGTGGATTTGGGGGGAAAAAGGAGAAGGGAAAAGAATATATTTACAGTCTTCCTCTTTCTTGTTTCTGACTGATCTTGGCATAATGACTGCCTTATTTTTGATCTCCGGGAAACTGACAGCCCCGGGATGATATTAATTAAGCCAACCTGTTGATCAAAGAGGGTCCTACTGAACTGCTGGTAGATGAGGATTCTCATGCCTTAACCATCTCTAAAATGGCAGGCCTGGGCTCCGGTCAGAGATACGGCTTCCTTCCTTTGCGGAGGAAGTGGCCAGACCTCTGTAAGGTGGATATGGCGGGGGCGGCTAGAGGTCCCACTCTCCGCAAAGACACTATGCTTGCATGGCTGAGTGTTCTGGCTTTCAGTGTCTGGGCCTTTGCACATGCTATTCCCTCTCTCGGAAATGCTCTCCCAAATTACCACCAGGCACACATCCGTGACAGGAATCCCGACGGGGAGAGAGGAGAGGCTCACCTAGACCTTGCCGTGGGGATTTGAGCTGTAAACCTTCTAGGATCTCTTCACATCCAGTGATCTACACTAACACGGCTGATGATATTCCTGGGGAAGGCGTGCTGGGAGAGAGAAAACTGAGCCGTGTGCGGTTAGGATATGAGAATATTCAGGTGTATCCTGCAGACGGGAGGGTGCCTGTTGTAGGGGGTGACTGCAGGGCCACAGTGGAGGAGAAAAATCTGTCACAGAGGATGATGCCGAGTGGAATTCAGGGGGCAATGGTGCTGGGTGAGCCTGCACCCTGATGGAGGAGGGGAAAACAGACCATGTAAGCTTGCAGGAGGAACTGTCTCTTGAACCTTATTGACTTGGGTTGTGTGTCCCCTGAGGGTGTACCTCAGCAGAGAGATGCTGGCAAGGACCTGCCCAAGCCCTGAGAAACCACAGCTGACAGTGAGCGCCGTTCGAGAGCTCTGTGCTGGAAGTGCAGTGAGGACAGGGGGATTGGCATCCTTAATTCAGTCGCCAGTGAGCACATGCCTTGCGGACTTTGAGCAATACATGCAGAGGATTGCTAGGAGCTGGAGTTCGTGCAGGTGCATGCAGGGTGGAAAGCTAGCCAGATCCCACCATCGGGGCTCATCCTGCGTTCACTGGCTGGGGATGTTTCATGTGTTCGCATTCTTTCCACCCCGGCTCTGGGTAGCCCACGCCTGGAAGACATCCTGACCCACCTGGCCGAGTTCATCACCTTTCTCTCTGTGGTGTAATCACCACTGTGAAGGGCAGTGGTCTTGTCTATTTCTCTGAGCCGTGCACCAAAACACATCCCTTTCTGTCTAGTTTAAAGGCTGCGGCATGCGTATCAAGTCACCCAGATAAGACATGAGGGGCCAGGATGGTCGTGGGGGGTGTTTGGTATTGTGACCTTGGCCCCTGGACCCAGCTCTGGCCCACCGAAGACAGGTGATCTTAATGAAGATCCAAGATATTTCTTGCTTTTTTGAGAATTCATGCTCAGAGCGCATGGTTTTCCTTTTCTTCTTTCTTTCTGCTTCTGTTTACACTAGGACACTGCTCTTAGTGATGTTCCTATTTCGCGTGTCTTGCCGCTTTGCTTAGTAACGATCATTTTTTGTCTTAGCCCCTTAAATAAAGGGACTGGGAGGAAGTAAGGGCTCTACGGGGGTGCCAAAACAATAATGCTAGCTGCGGAAATAAACTTCACAATTTCAGTGGCTTAATAACCCCATAACAGTTTATTCCTTGTTTACTTAAAGCCAAAATGAGTATTCCTATTGGGTGGGTGGCCTTTCCTCATGATCATGGTCATTCAAGGAGCCAGGCTCCTTTTATTGTGTTCCATTTCTCTTGGATTCCAAGCTTTCAGCTGGCTGGTGGATGGGAAAGACAATGGAGCAGTGATTCTCACACCTTAATGTGCATACAAATCACCTGGGGATCTTGGGGGAAAAAAATGCAGATTTGGATGTAGTAGGCCTGGAGTGGGGCCTGAGATACTGCATTTCTTACCAACTCCCAGGTGATGCTGATGCTCCTGGTTCAAAGACAATCCTTTGAGAGACAAAACAATGGAAGATGGAGCAACGGGGGGTAGGAGTGAGGAGAGAGAGGTAGCTTTTATGAACCAAGCCTGGAAGTGGCTAGAACTTTCAGGCAAGAACCCAGTTGCATGACCCCACCACCCTCTAAGAGGAGGCTGGGGAATGTAATCCAGCGATGTGCCTGGAACAAAGGGGACAGGTCTCTTCATTCACCAGCAATTTCTCCAAATGGAGGGCCAAGCACTTTCACCAGCTCTGTCTTCAGGGAGATGGAGCATCCTCTTCAACAGTCATTGGGGCAGCAAGATAAAGAGTAGCCAAACTTATGTGAGTGGATATAGGTTATGTGGCTCTGCCTCCTCCGTGAGCTTGCCTCACAACTGGAGCTGGGATGAAAAGAAGTAGGAGCCTGAGCTGGTGGGAGGCAAACCCTCCTGACTCTGCTGCGGATTCTGTGCTGCCTGGTGTGGATTGCCAGGCAGACAGGAACTGAAATGTCCATGGGGGCACCATGAGCTTCTGAGTGGAGAGAGCCAGGCGCTGCTCGCTTCTCAGGCTGCCTTCTCTACCCGTAGTTGTACCACACCTCTGTGGCAGGGCCAGTCACCCAAGATTCGTGGGGCTTGTGGGACATCACTCACCTATTCCTGGGTAACCTTCTGGAACCCTGTGGGATGTAGACCAACAGATAGAAGCATGGATGCTAGCTCAGTCTTCTTTCTGTACTCCATTTCCCCCATGCAGTATTTCCTTCCTCGCTGCCTCATGGGGGAGGTTGTGATAATTACAGATAATATATCTGACAAGGCACGTCTCTCCACTTACCCTGTGTTACTGCCAGGCCATAAGAAAGGAGACTTGACTCTCTTGGAAACACGGAAGGTGGGGGGCGGGGAGCTGCTTTCAGTGGCTCTTATCCTAGGAGGTGGAGAGTTTTCTGATGGGTGGGATGGCGAAAGTCTGGGAGCCTAGGTTCCTGTTTCTCTTAGTCCCCTTGCTTCTTGTGGGCTCATTTTGGGGATGGGCCTACCCAGTGGTCCTGTGTGGTCATCCCTGGAGGATAGCCCTGGCCCTAGGGACCTGCGTGGAGTCAGAAGGAAGGAGTCCATGACCATATAGCTGCTGTGTGTGCTGGTGCAGAGAAGAGAAGGCAGGAAGCCTAATTTGGCCTGAAGTCCAAGATACTTTCTCTAATCCAGTTTTGTGAATGATGAAGTAGAGGGTTTTGAATTTTCTCTCTCTCTCGTGTATCTATATTTTTTAAGATTTTATTTATTATTTTGAAAGAGAGAGAGGGTGGGGGAGACTGGGAGAGAGACTCTGAAGCAGATTACACACTGAGCACGGAGCCCGACTCAGGACTTGATCCCACAACTGAGACATCATGACCTGAGCCGAGATCAGGAGCCGGACGCTTAACTGACTGAGCCACCCAGGCGCCCCACTCCTGTGTCTATCTTTAAATTCATTCAGAACCCAGGGAGGATGGGCTATGGATGTCTGGTACCCTCTAGAACCCCAACGAGCAACAGATTGCCCAACACTTACTAGGTGGCAGCTTTAGTCTTCTGGGTATTAGGGTGAATAAATGAGGCTACTTTCTGAAGTGGCTCATCTCAACTGAGGATAAGCAGGCTTAAGGTTTCATTCCAAATGGAAGATTTTAGTGGTTAAAATAAGATTTCTAGGCAATAGTTTTTTTCTAGGTGGGAATATTCATGCCAGGATCCCCTGAGTTTATCTACTGTGTTTTATGATGCAATTTATTTCCTAGCATCATAGGGCTTTAAGTCACAGAGTTCAGCCCTCACGGTTGATTGTGGAATTTCCTTAGACATCTCTTCCATTGTCCAGGCTCTGTTTAGCCATCTGTTGCGGCAGGGAACTAACTCACTGTGTCTCCAGGCCATTGTTAGAAGGCTCCTTGAATGGAAATATGCCTCCCGTGGTTTCTTTCCCAGCTCTGCCTCTCAGGCACCTTTATCAATTAGCAATTGCCACAGTGATGCTGCCCAGCAAATGGAGAGGGAACTCAGTGGCAAACAGCAGGGAGCATTTATTCTCCTACTTGTGGGTCTGAGCGTTGACTGTGGACTGGCAGATCGGAGCTGGGCTTGTTGACTGCATGGCTGTGCTCCGAGCTGCATGGTGGGGATGGCTTGGTTCTTTCATACTGGCTGAGCTCCGTTCTCCACCACGCACGTCTCTTCTTGATCCTAAGCTGAAAGGGGCAGCAGCTCCCTGGGGCACATTCTCCTCATGAAAGGTGGTGGGAGTGCAAGGGGGCAAGCCCAGCTAGGCATGCATGTTTCAAACCTCTGCTTGATTTGTTCTGTTGACGTCCTGTTGACCAAAGCAGTCCAAATTCAAGGGTTGGGGACACGCCCTCTGCCTCTTCTGGGAGGCCCAGGACATGGATCCAGAGAGGGTTGAAGAACTAGAAATAACCATTTAATCTGTCAAAGCAACTCCAAAGAGGCTCCCTTCCTTTCTGTGGGTAGGCAACCTGCTTAATGCTTGAAAAACAGTGGTCACGTTCACTGTAGAGCAATAGTGTAAACACTGAGTTGGAGAGAATCTGGCTTTCCTCCATCCCTTCCTGGCTGAGTGGCCCAGGGCAAGTCATTCAATCTTTAAATACAGTGAAAATCCTCTGCCTCCCAGGGTCATTCTGAAGATTAAGTTGGAGAGTATATTAAAAAGACACCTAGCATCACACTGGTACTCCTTAAGTGCTTAGTAAGTATTACCCTCCATTCCAGGCCGAACACCTTCTAGTTGTTTCTCACATTTCCTCAGTCTTCCTTGCTTATTTGGATCCATTCTACTTCTTTCTTTTTTTTTTTTTTAAAGATTTTATTTATTCATTTGAGACACAGAGATAGAGAGCATGAGCAGTGGGAGAGGCAGAGGGAGAGGGAGAAGAGGACTCCCGGCTGAGCCAGGACCCCGACGTGGGGCTCGATCCCAGGACCCTGGGATCATGACCTGAGCCGAAGGCAGACGCTTAACCATCTGAGCCACCCAGGCGCCCCTCCATTCTACTTCTTATATGTCCTCCTGTGATACAGAGAGTCCTTCCCTGTGCTGACTGCAATATTAATGGATAGTTTGCATTTACTCCTTGGCCTGAATGCAAGGGTCTTTGTGGAATGTGTTGGAATGACAGGTCCTGTATTGTAGAGGTTCTGCTTCCATTGAGATAGCCCGAGCTTACATGAGGTTGTATGTCACATTTCACCCTTGGAGGTTGCAGTTAGCTGTATTCCTGGGGTTTTGTTCTATGTTTCTTTAGGACCTGCTGGATAGAATGCTTCTTCTGTAAATGTTTATAGACTGCCTACTTTGTAGAAATATTAGTATATGTTACTGCCTCTTAATTTTTATTTTTTTAAAGATTTTACTTATTTTAGAGAGAGAGAGGGGAAAAAAAAAAAACATGAGTCGGGGAGGGGCAGAGGTAGAGAGAGAATCCCAAGCAGACTCCGCGCTGAGCATGGAGCCTGATGCGGTGCTCGATTCCAGGACCTCATATAGATGATGACCTGAGCTGAGATCAAGAGTTGAACGCTTAACCGACTAAGCCGCCCAGGCGCCCCTATCTCTTACTTTTTAAACTGCCTTATGGAACAGGTTTTAAAATGCCCAGTTACAGAAGAGAGAGAGGGGATGTGGCTTCCTCAGGATTGATCAGGCCCTCCTAGAGTGACCTGATTTCCGGCCCCCACGTTGACGGGTATGACTGATTATCAGAAGGATTTTCTTTCTCTTTCTTTGTCTCTACTTCCCGTCCCCTTTGTGGGTCTCCAGGATCCTTCATGATGGTGAACAGCTCTGGGAGGGCCTCTGGCCAGAAGGCCCACCTTCTCCTGCCGACCCTGAAGGAGAATGACACCCACTGTATCGATTTCCATTACTACTTCTCCAGCCGCGACAGGTCCAGCCCGGGAGCCTTGAATGTCTATGTGAAGGTGAACGGCGGTCCCCAGGGGAATCCTGTCTGGAACGTGTCTGGGGTCGTCACCGAGGGCTGGGTGAAAGCAGAGCTTGCTATCAGCACCTTCTGGCCACATTTCTACCAGGTATGGTGTTCTTTGGTTTGATTTTTTTTTTTTAAAGTGATCCTAAATCTATATACCTCTTGCCCTACCTAGAGTTTGTTAGTCAAGAAAGACCTTCATTTACTCACTCACTGTGCACCTCGTGTTTACTGAGCCTCTCCTGGCCAGGCCTGCAGGCACAGAGGTGGTCCAGCATGGCCCCTGCTTCCCTGGAGATCATGCTCAGGGAGGCTCAGGAAGAGAAGACCCGTGATACACAAGCAGTTACTGTACAGTGGGACACAGCTGGCTCTCCAGAATGCTGGGGGAACAGAGGCATGGAAGCCTTTTATAAATTAATTGCTTACAATCACCTGATGAGCAATGTACTACTATTATTCCTATTTTACGGATGAAAAATGTGAGGTTCTGAGAGCTGGGATAACTAGTCAAAAGATCACCACCCCCCCAACCCCCCATCCCCCCATCCCCCGGGGAAGAGGGTATTTGGGGAAAAGCAACTAGGAAGGCTTCCAGGCAGAGGTGGCAGCTAGGCTAAGTCTTAAAGGATGAATAAGTAATTATTGAAAAAGCAAGGAAAAGGCATTTGATTTGTCAGGTATGGTGTGTGCCGGGGGCTGGAGGAGCAAGCGAGAGAGTTTTTGCAGAGTTTGGAAATTCTCACTTGTTTAAGGGTGGGTCACAAAGGAGATACGCAGTGGCTCAGCTTGCGGAGGTGAGTAGGTCATGGCTGGCTTTGAATGCCAGGCCAAGGAGATGAAGTGTGATCCCTCGTCTAGAGCAGTGCTCCTCAAGCTGGGGCTGTGAAAGACCAGTTTTTTCCTTTCAACTCATTGTGGACCAGTCCTTTCATGACTGTAGTAAAAATGTCTCAGCAATGCCACATTGTTGCAAGAGCTTCTAAACACGTCTCCCACTTCCCCCGCTGCCTCCCGCTGCCTTCTCTCCCTGTGGGCTGAGAACACACAGGGCACAGGCTGCTGGCCGTCTGAAGAGCAGAGTGCACCACCTGTTGGGGAGCACAGCTGTGGCCTGCTTGGCCTGGGACTCTTGAAAGCTTTTCTTTTTTTAAAACCACTTTATGTATTTAAGTACATGTCATAGAATTTACCCATTTAAGTGTGCAATCCAGTGATTTTTAGTAAATCTACAAAGTTATTCAGTCATCACCATCAACCAGTTTTAGAACATTTTCATCACCCCAATAAATCATTTCTGCCTGTTGTTGAAAGGTTTTAAGTAAGAAGGTGACATAGTCAGATGTGCATTTTAGAGACCTTTCTCTAGAGTCTGCTCTGAGCTTTGTGGTGAGAAAATGGACCTGAGGCTGATAAGGTTAGTGGCTGGGAACTTCTCAGACATCCTTCAGGTCAACGTCTATGGACTGTGTTCAACAGATGGACTGTGCAGGTAGCCATAGATATTATGTAAATGAGCGTAAGCATGCAGCTGTGCTCCAGTAAAACTTGATGTATAAAAACAAGTGGTGGGCCAGATTTCACCTCTGGGCCATAGTTTGCTGAACTTTGATGTAAGTAGTAAAGCTGAGGTCTAGAGATGGATACTGAAGTCCAAGATCATATAGCAAATCATTGGAAAAGCTGGGACAAGAACCTGGATGCCTAATCCCAAGACTCCTCCCCTACCCCTCCACCCTGTATAACTGAGTATAAAGTAAGTGTGTCTATAAGTCCATGGATACCCCCAGTGAAGCCATAGGGCTCCAATTAGAAAACCCCTATCTAGGGCCTGATGCAAATGGATTATAGGATAGGGCCACAGGTGCAAGTGTAATGAGGAGGAAAAGTGATCCAGGGCAGGGACTGTTGGCCTTGCTCTTTGCTGGGATATGGAGGGGAAAGAGGACATTTCTTGGGCACCCCCTTCGTCCCAGCTCTGTGGTAAGCATACTGCCTCTCATTTACCTGTAACTCTTTGTGTTGGAGAGCAACATGTCTTGTGTTCTAGAGTAGGGCATATTATTGGTAAACTGAGGTTCCCATAATCCTTCCTAGGTCCTCTGGCACCAAGCTCAGTTTCCTGCTTTTGGGAGAAAAAGCACATTATAAGAATCTTCTACTTACTAGCTGTGTAATGTTGGATGTATCCTGTCATCTATTCTGAATCAGTTCTCTCATTTATAAAATGGAGAAGGAAATAGGTACAATGAAGGGTTCTTCCGTGGATTGAATGAGATAGCATATATATTAAACAATGTGTCAGGCTCGTGGCGGGCCTCAGTGATTGTTGGAAGGGAGGAGGAAGGGGGGGAGGAACAGGAGAAGAGGAAGGAGGAAGGATGCCTTTCGTGAAGAAATCCCCACCGTGATTGAGCCGTCCTCTGTAAGTTCTGTATCATCCCTGTGATGAGCATTCTCATCTGGGAGAGTTTTCTGATTTCTAACTTGTTGACCACTACGGCATCATTATGTTACATTACATCCTCTGAGCTTCGTGGGGACAAAGCCACTAATGTACTGAAAGCAGCAGTTTAGAACAGAAACCTCTCTTTCTCTGTCCCTCTCTGTCTGTCTGTCTCTCTCACACACACACACATGTAGCCACTAATGCATAGTCCTGTGGTCACACACCCAAAGGGGCACACACAGGTGCACCTGCACGCTCCCAGAGTCACTACCCCCACACATACCAGGGGAGAGAAGGGGGTGCTGTCCAGAGAGTCAAAGACACTTGCGGTGTGGATTTGAAAATTCATCAGACCCTGAGCTCTGGTCCTGTATGTATGATTCTGTGGACTAAATACAGTTTTAGTTTTCAGCGGTGCTGGGACTCAGATCCTGATGGCTTATGTATTCATTTATTAAAGTCATATTTCATAGTTCCAAAATTGACTTTTAGCTCCATAATACACAGGGAAATTTCATCTTTCCTATTAGGGGGCTCTGTGACACCAGGGTCTCAGCAGGGCCAGGGATGAACGTCCCCCGGCCGTGTACCCCCACCCCTGCCTCCTCCCTGAAGAGCAGGGTCTTATTAAAACCGCCTGAGCTGTGCTTTAGATCTAGGCCCCCTTGCAGGTGATATTAAGTCTGTTTTATGTTTTTAATGATTCTGCACTGTTCTGTCCCAAGATTTAGAAAAAAATAAGAGAAGTTTTTTACTGGTTTGCAGCCACCTGCTTACTCAGTTTTCCAGCACCTGCCTGGGTGAAGTTGCCTTTTATTTGGTGCTTGTAATTGCTATGTAGACCCATGAAATCTAGGGCCTGCCAGGCTTGGATTCAACTGGAATTGAGATCCAGTCTCTTTCTCAGGGATCGGGCACTAGCATCTGGCACTCTGGAGGCTTAGTAACTTCACGTACAATTTAGGGGGGTGCATCTCACAGGGCGGGCACTTTCCCACCCTTCACGCTCTCCCCCATCTCCTCTCTTTCACCTCCCCTCTTTGCTGAGCAGCGAACTCTCCTCCTCATTTTATTCAGGCCTTCTGGGGCTGGGATGGGAGAGAGGCTCTCTTGATTTCTCCCTAAGCAATTCCTCTCCATGAAAATACGTGGTTGTCTTCCTAAGAGGGGTGCTGGTGAGCCAACATTTTTCTCTCTTTGGAGAAAATGTTTGCAGCCCCTTAAAACTTTTGCTGTACAGATTCTCTGCTCAAGGACTACAAAAGGTGAGGATAGAGTGCCCCCACTCCTTTAAAGCATGTCCTGACCTATCCATCCCTTCCCCCAACATGCACACAACCTGCTTTTTGGAGAGGTTGAGGGTGACTCATCTCTGAGCCTCTCCTGGGAAATAGTTCCTGACTTTGTCCAGCAGCTCATGCATGGGGAGAGGTTTGTGCTTTTCCATGTAAGCCTTAGGAGGTCTCTAAGGTTCCAGGGTCTGGGGCATGTGTAGTTGACCGTAGGTCCATGTAGTGGCCTTGGGATTGAAGAATGTCCTGCAGAGCAGGTGAGTTTCCCAGCCTAGGCCTTCTGCCCCATCCCTGCCTGTCAGAGTCCCTGCCCCCACACACATTGACATGGAGCATCCCTGGGTGTTGGCATGGTCTACTTCTACCCACCCTCCGCCCTCTGTCCTCTCTGCCCTCCCTGCCACCTGTAAACAGCACTAAAGTAGCCTCTACAATTCTTTACCCACCTCAGTGCCAGCCTCGTTGAGAGAGTTCAGTGCTGAGGGGACCTGCCTCAGCAGGTGAGTTCAGATAGGCCTTAGAGGGTCCAGCATGGACCTTTTTCCTTTTCTTTCCCTTCTGGCTCTATTTCTGATACATCCAGTCTTGTTATCTGTGTTGACTCCTCACTCCCCAGCCATTGAGGGGGTCTATCTCATGGCAGCTTGCATGATTTTTATAAAAAAAAAATTGTAATTCTGGAGTGGCATGCCCGAGATAAGACCCTCTTGGCTCCTGTATGCTTTGTGAGCATTTTGCTCTGAGTGATCTGGCAGTGATGGGGAGGACTTGCCCCAGTTCTGTCTTGGGAAGTGCTGTATTCTCCGCTGTATCCCCAGCCTGCCCTGTGGTGTAAATATCCTGTGGACCCTAGTTCTAGGATCTGAGGAGTCTGGAGACTTCATCAGGGATTTCGTGGGCTGCCATGGTCTTTTTCTCTCTGCTTCTGTACTTAGTCCCCATCACCTTTCCCCAACTCCCTTGGTTCCTGCAACTCCATATTGCTCTTTATTTCCATGTAACTCCATGTGGACCCAAAGTCCAGCTTGTGCCAGTTTCTTACAGTGGGGACTCCTATCAAAGAGTCTGTTGAGTGTGGGAACTTCAGTGGAAGCTTGAGGTGGGACTGGAGGGAATAGTTATGTTGGGTGGTGCATTAGCTTCTTCCTCCCCCCAGACCTAGCACCGTTCCCTGGGATTCCTGCTCTTACTGCCCATCCCTCTCCCCAGACTAAGAACAACAATAATAGTAATATTTATCAATATATTACCATGTATATTGCAAACCCTTTAAAATTATTAACTCATTTAATGGAAAGCCAGAGCATTCTTTCCCTTGTTTCTTTTTCTTTTTTTTTTTTTTTTAAGATTTTATTTATTTATTCATGAGAGACAGAGAGAGAGGCAGAGGGAGAAGCAGGCTCCCAAGGAGCAGGGAGCCCGATGCGGGACTCGATCCCAGGACGCTGGGATCATGACCTGAGCCGAAGGCAGACGCTTAACCATCTGAGCCACCCAGGTGCCCTCCCTTGTTTCTTATGGGATATTTTTCTCCCATGTTTGAGAAACCCAAGTCTAACCTACCCTGATGCTTTAAAAAAAATTCTCAAGAGGAATTCTGATAAGTGAAAGATTCTCTCTCTCATTCTAGAATTGTTACTTCTGCAGAGGAAGGGAGAGCGAACAGTGAACTAATGTGTTTTCCTATCACCCATTCTCCCATGACCAGCCTTGCATTCATTAATGGAACACTTCTTAATAATTATGATACGGGTTAGACACTGGGTCATGATGCAAGAAACAGTCCAAGTGTTAAAAGAGTTCAAGTTATACTTTGATTAACTGGAAAAAAAAGTTAGAATTCTGCTTAACCATGTGTTTTGGTTAAAAGAGATTTGGACTGCTTTCCACTGAAGCCCAGTAATAGGTGTGGCTGTGCACTGTGAGCTAGGAGCCTAGGGCCTCAGTTCTCAATCTACCTCTGGCTCCCCTTCTGAGCTTTAGTAACACAGCTGTGCCCCACCCCCTTTTTAGGGCTTTTGAGAGACTGGATCAAGACTATGTAACAAATGGTCAATATTGCCAGCCTTCATTATTGTGGTTATATTTCTGTTTTTATTATTTGTATTATCATTCAGTCTCAGTTGATGAGGTGTCCTTTCTGGTCAATACCAATCCCTCACTGGAGTCCTGATCCCAATTGACTCCTCTTTCTAGAAGCTTGTTTCATTGATTCCCTCACCCCCTTGTGTGTTATCCTATTCCCTTGATTCATTTCTCTCTACCTAAAATCATGCTTAAATCTCTACCATCCCCCCCCCAAAAAAATCCTCTATTGTGCTTTTAGCACTTGACCTTTGGCCCTAGCTCTCTTCTCTGAATTACCTACTCTGAATTCCATGGTGACCTCATCTAGTTCATCAGTTTCAAATGACATTTAAAATGTCATTGGTATGGCATTTAAAATGTCACTGGTATAGCCAAAGCTACCATATTTGTACTTCTGGTCTTAAATCACCCATGAGCTCCAGAAACAGAATGCCAGGGTCCCACTCAACATATCCATTAAGATGTTTACTTGGCATCTCAAGCTTAGTGTGGCCAAAAAGAAATCCTGATGTTGCCCTGCCTGTGTGCCCATCACATGTTCCTTGTGTCATCTTCCTGTGTCAGTAAATGACACCAGAATCAACCTAGAAGCTCAAGCCCCAAGTTGAAGGGTCCTCAATGAGTCTTCTCTTTCCTTCACTTTTCCCCTCTTGCTCCCACAGCAATGATTTCATCTCTGCCTTCGAAATACCTCTCCAGCCATCGACGTCTTTGTTTTCCACCACCTTCATGAGAGCCATCCTTATCTTCCCATTGGATGACTACACTTTCCACAGCAGAGCCAGGAGGATCTCTGTAGAATGTAGATTAGCTTATGTCACATCCCGGCTTTAGAACTTTCCATGACTTAGAGGAAAATTCAGGCTCCCTGCCATGTCTTGTAAGACTCCATGTTGTCTGACCCTCCAGCTAATGCTCCAGCCTCACCTTGTGCCTCTCTAGCTTACTCACTGTATCCCAGCCACATCAGTCTCATTCCTGTGCTCCCATATCATCCCCAACTCTTCCCTGCCTTATGGCCTTTGCCTTCGCCCCCACATTTTCCTTGACAGGCTACTTTCATCCTTCTGGTCTCAAGTATCACCTCCATAGGGTTCTCTCCTGACCACTCTAAGTAAAGTAGACCCTCCTCCCCTTAGTTATTCACAATATTCTATTTATTTCCTTCATAATACCAATTACAAAATGAGTTTAATTTTATATATTTATTTAATGTCCATTTCCATTCGCTAGAATATGAAGTTCATCAGAGTTAGGACCTTAATTGTCTCATTCACTTTTATAGCCCCAGCATGTGTCCCAGTGTTTGGTACAGAGGAGGGTCTCTGTAAATGCTGAATGCATGAATGAATGAATGAATGAAGATACTGTTTCTGTTCCCAGTGGGTTTGGAGTTTAGGGAATGAAATGATTTGGGAACAAGCAATTACAAGATGGTGTGATAGGCTGATAGGTGCTATAGTGGAATTAATTATGCCATGGTACATGACATAGTAATAATACAGCATGAAGAGAGACACAAAAATGTAATGCACCTTAGAGCATTTAATTTTTTTGTAAGTATAAAATAGCTCATTCTTTTGCAGAAAATTTAGAAAAATCTAGAAAATTACAAAGAAAATATCCATCTGCCATAATCTTCCTGGTATCATTCAAAAGATGCATTCAGAGATTATTACCACTCCTACTTTATCTTTTTTGAATTACCTGCTCAAGTCACTTGCCAGCTTTTCTTTTGGAGGATTTATTTTGTTGATTCTTCAGAATTCTTTTTTTTTTTTTTTAAGATTTATTTATTTATTTGAGAGAGCAAGAATGAGAGAGAGTACATGAGAGGGGGGAGGGTCAGAGGGAGAAGCAGGCTCCTCGCTGAGCAGGGAGCCCGATGCGGGACTCGATCCCGGGACTCCAGGATCATGACCTGAGCTGAAGGCAGTCGCTTAACCAACTGAGCCACCCAGGTGCCCGATTCTTCAGAATTCTTGACACAAAACAGATTATTTATCTTTTAGCTGACCTAGATGTTACAAATACTATTCTCAGCTTGCCATTTGGCTTTTAATTTTGTTTCAGGCTTCTGTTAAGAAAGAAAACATACTTTGAAATCATAGTTATTATGGAAGGTATTACATATTTAAGAAATATATAATATTTCAATTTTAAGAAAATGATTTTTAAGATTTTGTCATTAATTTTTAGCCTTAGAAAACTTGTCAGAAAATACATAGGCCCAGACCTATACAGCTTGTTCTCTTTTTAATTTTTCTTTTATTATGTTATGTTAGTCACCATACAATACCTCATTAGTTTTTGATGCAGTGATCCACGCTTCATTGTTTTCGTATAACACTCAGTGCTCCATGCAGTACGTGCCCTCCTTAATACCCATCACTGGGCTAACCCATCCCCCCCCCAAAAAAAACCCCTCAGTTTGTTCCTCAGAGCCCATAGTCTCTCATGGTTCATCTCTCCCTCTGATTTCCCCCCTTCATTTTTCCCTTCCTTCTCCTAATGTCCTCCATACTATTCCTTATGTTCCACAAATAAGTGAAACCATATGATAATTGACTTTCTCTGCTTGACTTATTTCACTTAGCATAATCTCATCCAGTCCCATCCATGTTGATGTAAAAGTTGGGTATTCATCTTTTCTGATGGCTGAGTAATAGTCCATTGTATATATGGACCACATCTTCTTTATCCATTCATATGCTGAAGGGCATCTTGGCTCTTTCTACAGTTTGGCTATTGCAGACATTGTTGCTATGAACTTTGGGCCCCCGACATGGGAGCAGCCATCTACATAAGCCAGCTGTTAACCAAAATAAAGAGTCATATTGATAACAATACGTTAATTGTAGGAGACCTCAATACTCCACTCTCAGCAATAGATCATCTAAGCAGAAAATCAACAAAGAAACAAGAGCTTTGAATGACACACTGGACCAGATGGACCTCATAGATATATACAGAACATTCCACCCTAAAACAACAGAGTACTCATTCTTCTTGAGCGCACATGGAACTTTCTCCAGAATAGACCACATACTGGGTCACAAATCAGGTCTCAACCGATACCAAAAGATTGAGATTATTCCCTGCATATTCTCAGACCATAAAGCTTTAAAACTGGAACTCAATCACAAGAAAAAATTTGGAAGAAATTCAAACATGTGGAAGCTGTGACACTAGCATGACAACTGCTCTGGAAGAGGGGTTTACTAAGATAACAGGGTCCTTCAGTGGCACAGAAACAAAAATGTTTGTGTTTTGCAGAGTGGACTTAAACATTCTTGAGCAGGGAGCCCGATGCGGGACTCGATCCCGGGACTCAAGGATCATGACCTGAGCTGAAGGCAGTCGCTTAACCGACTGAGCCACCCAGGCGCCCAAAAATGACATTTTAATCCACTTAATGGTTTTTATTTTTTTCCAGTTTAAATTATACTTTGACACTTTTACATTATTTTTACAACCACTGTTTTCTGTTTATTTGCATTTTCCCATTATGCCTTTCTTCAACTTGTTATTTTTAAGTTAACTGGGTCATTTTGTGTTAGGTGTTTATCTTCTAGTGTACAATTAGATTTTGTTTATTTAGACAGTCTGAGACCTTTTCTCTATTTTAACCCATTTATATTTAATGTCACAACAAATATTTTTTCTTTTGTCATTTTTATTACACAGTTTGAATGCTTTCATGTTTTTAAATATATTTTCTGTGTTCTATTTTATTTTTTTACCCCATGGCCTTTGCTTTTGTTTTCCTTTCAGTTATTGAAAATGTAATTAGATACTTAATTCTTTATAGTAAGGTCTTCTGTTGACTTTCTTCTGTGCAGGCTGTGGCATTTATCCTTTATTTAGCCTTTTATTTCTGCAGACTTTCCCACACTCCCTACACATTTTTGTTTCTGTGCCACTGAAGGACCCTGTTATCTTAGTAAACCCCTCTTCCAGAGCAGTTGTCATGCTAGTGTCAGATGCTCTCTGTTTGGTGTGACTGTCATCCCCAAGTCATTTTACATAATCCCTAGGGAGCCATGTGTGTTAATGGTTGATCTTACCACCCAAGGAAGCTGCCTCTTGGCAAGTATCGCCACCCTCTCCACCAGTTCTCTGCTCTCTCATTATAGCTGCTGGAGTTCTGGGCTCCACTGAGACCACTGGCCTCTGAATCCGTTAACTGGGAATGACCACATGGGCCACAAAAAGTTTCCATGTGAATGTTTTCCTGTTGGTCTCATCACCCATCTTACATTCTATCCACAGGCTTGAAGTGAGGAGTGAAAGACAGGAGGGAGAAGGGTCCATTGTATAGGCTATTGAGGTAGTAGAGATGAAGAACAATGAAGATTTGAACCAGAGCCATTGGACTGGAATCGAATTGGCTTTGACTTACAAAATGGTTGCTTCATATGGTTCAACTTAATAGCAGAAATGGAAAGACATGGCCAGATTTAGAAATATTAAGTCAGAATCAAAAAGAAAATGAGAAGCAAGGCAGAAGGGGAAGCCCCAGCAGATGCCCAAATCCCAGTTGTCAGTGACTGGGTGGGTCATAGGGCAACCCACTGAGGCCCATATTTCAGGAAGGATAATGGGGCTGTGGGGGAGACAATTTGATAGGGAAGCTGTTCAGATTTGTTGCATACAGACTGTGTTTGAGACATCTGTATATAGTATCTGCAGAAAAATGCAGATCTCTTAGTTGGGTGAGACTGCTGTTCAGTGAAAAGTATGGAGTGGGGCTGGACTTGGGATTGTCGGTGAATTGGCAGCCATTGCAGAGTGTGCTCAGTAAAAACATGAGTAGAGGAACCTGACATTTCAGGGATAGATGTAGGAGGAGAAGTGCCTACAAAGAAACTTATGGTAGTATAGATAGTCCCAGATCTGTGAGGAAAAACCATGAGAGTGAAGTGTCACTTGAGCCAAAACAAGAGAGATCCAGAAAGGGAGAAGCTACAAACATTGATAATTGTAGAAAAATGGTCAAGTATTAATAATAATTATTGGCAAACATTGAGTACCAACCATGTGCCATACATTGTTCTAAATAGTGTATTAACTCCTTTAATATGAAAACTTATCTAGTAAAGTGGACACTATAATTACAGATGAGGAAACTGAGGCACAGAGCAGTAAGATAACTTGCCCAAAGTCACACACTAGTGAGTGGTGTAGCCAAGACTGGAACCCAGGCATTCTGATCCAGAGCCCAAGCACTACACTATCTTCCTTCTTAAGATAAGGATTGAAAATTGTCCATTAGATTTAGCAACTCTGATGTTACTGGTATTTGCCATGAGAGCTGTTCTGGGCAAAGTGTTGGGGACAAAGTCAAGATCATAGTGGGGAGTGGAGTTTTGCAGTGGGAAGTAAGGGAGTGTTGAGAGTGAGTGTAGATAAAACTGTTGAGAATCCCACATGTGATTGAAACACAGCTAGACTGTGCTGGAGCAGAACCTGTTGGCCAAGGGTAGCTTTTAAAGAATAAGAGAAGCCCCAGTATTTACGTGTGCCAAAATCAGGGATAAAAGAGTTCAGAGATACAGGCTAAAGATAACCAAGAAGGACCAAGAAGCTGGAACAGGCAGTAGAGGTGAGGAGGGGTCAAGAGCACCAGCATGCCTTGAGGAGAGGAGGCAGTGGTTGGTTGTGGTAATCTGAGGTGTAATCTAACCTCTGATCGATGGGCAAGAAGTTAGAAATGAGCCCCTCTCCTGTCCCCTTACCTGTTGAAGATGTGCTGTGGGTGTGTGCTGGGGTTGGGTGGGTGATGTTGAAGGGGGACATTTGTGTGGGGCACAGCAGTGGAGAAGGCAAGTTTGCAATAGACTTGTCAAATTTGGAATGAGGGTGTGAAAGAATTAGGGCTTTGAGTGAGATCAATGTGGATGGTTAGCTAGTGCGGTGGGGCGGCCCTGGGCTTGCTGAGAATACAGGAGGTCCGGGCCATCATACAGGCTCTAGGAAGGGTGAGGTCCAGGGTACAATGTGAGCCGCAGGGGCAGGTTTAAAAGGAGTGAGGGGCAGGAGGCTGTGTCAGAATACCGGTGGATGGAATTTCCGGTTTCTGGAGTGGACAAGGATGTGGATGTGGCCGAAGCTGGTTGGGAGATAAAGACCATGGAATTAGGGAGGTCAAGGGCATCGTTCATGGTGTTCATATAGGCAGTCACATCTCCTAGGCGAAGTTAGACAGTGGGTGGCAAGGAAAGCTGTTAACTGAGTTGTTTTTTTTTTTTTTTAAGATTTTATTTATTTATTTGAGACAGAGAGAATGAGAGAGACAGAGAGCACATGAGGGGGGGAGGGTCAGAGGGAGAAGCAGGCTCCCTGCCAAGCAGGGAGCCCGATGCGGGACTCGATCCCGGGACTCCAGGATCATGACCTGAGCTGAAGGCAGTCGCTTAACCAACTGAGCCACCCAGGCACCCTGTTAACTGAGTTTTAAAAGCTCTACTGAAATACATGGTTTGGGTGAGAGAGTCAGAATGGAGAATTCAAAGAACTTGTTGCCTTTGGATTCCTGGATACCAGCATTTGTGCATGGGGCTTATCTTCAAGAGGTGTTATTAAGAAATTCAAGATGGGAGAGAGAGACAAACCAAGAAACAGACTCTTAACTATGGAGAACAAACTGATGGGGGGAGGAGGGAATGGGACCAGAGAGGAGAGGGGGGCTGGGGGGGATTGGACAAATAAGGATGGGGGTCGAGGAGTGCACATGCTGTGTTGAGCACTGGGTGTGGTATGGAAGTGTTGAATCACTGTGTTGTACACCTGAAACTAATGTAACACTGAATGTTAACTGTATTGGAATTAAAATTAAAAAAAAAATTCAGATGGCATATATTCCTGGGGGATGTAGAATCAAATCAGGGTAAACCCTCCTTGGCTTATGGTAGCTTCCAAGGCAAGCTCCTCTGTCACACTTCATAAGAAAGTTGGGGTATTAGGAAGTAATTATCCTCTGTGCTTCCTTGAAACAACAATGAAAAAGGTGCAGATTGGGGTTTCAGGCCATGCTTGGGTTGTTCTTCTGCATTCAAGCGTTATTTCTGAAATCCATTAAAAATGTTCCATGTGGCTGACTCTTCTTTTGCTGGTCATTAGAATGTGGCCTTTTTTTTTAAATCTTGTTTTGAAAATCCGAGTCCATTGCCAGGGTAGTGTACAAGGCTAATAGAAGGCCTCTTTGGGAGGTTCTGGTGGGAAGCTGAAACATAGAGGGTTTGGGGGCTGGGCAGCTTCCTGTGATGCCTACAACTACTTCTGTGAAATTGACTCCCACCCTGTGTGTTGCAGGTGATATTTGAATCCGTCTCTTTGAAGGGTCATCCTGGCTACATCGCTGTGGACGAGGTCCGGGTCCTTGCTCATCCATGCAGTAAGTCTGCTCCCTCCTCCTCACACAGCCCCACTCCCTGCCAGACTGGGGAGCTTGGAGCCTGCAGTCCCCCCCATTCATTCAGCTCACAACCATCTCTGGCTCGCTCTCTCTTTTTTAATCCTTCAGAAATGCTTACATACTCAGTGCAATCAGTCCTGAATAAATTCGTAATTTCGCTGGCCTGTTCAACAGGCAGCACCTACAGGAATTTGCAGAGAGTGGCAAAACATCTTTGTTTGAATCTGTCTCCGTCGTTAAGGGAGTCTAAAGTCCTGATTGTTTATTAGTGGGATTCTGACCACCGAAGTGGAAGAATTAGAAGGCTTTGGATAGAATCTTGTGCAATTGTCTTAAAAAAAGACCACCACCAAAACACTGAGCAAATTAGTACACTGTTCACTCACAGGGAAAAGTACCCCAAAGCTATTAATTCTTTAAAAGTACTTTTAAATACACTCATCAGCTCTGTGTAGGCATTGGGAGAGTTTTCTCACAGTGGTTAGTGCTCACGGTCCAGTGTCAAGAGTCCTTGAAGGCATACTGCTCCTCTGTGCCCATCCAGTCTCCCCCTCGAAGTTCGCTCTCTTTGCTGTGTTTAGTCTCAGATATCTTAATGTGTTTGTGCAAGGACCTGTGGTTCCCAGTTTCACGAAATCCCAGAGGGGAGTTGGATGGCATCCTATCTAGTGACATTTGGTTGGGAGGGCTGTAGTCAAAGGAATATGCATGGGGCTGATGGCCGCCCCCAGGAGGGCTAGCTGGGATACCAGCCCCATTAGTTTGTTAGCATTCTGCATATTGGAGATTCCCATTAATTTCTTGGCAGCCAGCTGGTTCCAGGTAACTCCTGGAGGGCTCGCTCTACTCCCTCCTCGTAGCCATGAGTTACGCTATTGGTTGTGGTGCAGTTTGCTATTTCCTCAAGAAGTGTCATGCCCCTTGTTGTTAGAGGCCTTTCAGTCCTTTCATTTTGGGGCTCTTCTCATGTCCGCCCCATCCATGTTGCTTTAATTGAAATGACACTTTCCACTTCTGCTGCAATGAATTTGTTAGAACTTGAACATCACTTCCTTCCCCAGTACTAGAATGCCAATTGTTTGACTCATTGCTTAGAGCACCTCTCTGGAGGAATTTGGGATAGGTTCCAAGGGGTTTTGGCTAGGCGGTGTTTGGGATCATTGTGTTTTGTGTCTCTGCAAGGGAGCCCTTCTTCCCCGAAACCAGCCAGCTTCTCAGGAATGCTGAGATCATACGAGATTCTTCATTACTCTGGCCTGAGCTTCCTGCCCTCTGGGTTACTTGCTGGGTGTTTGGGATTTCCTTAGGTGGGTCTGTCCATGCAGTCATGCCTGCTGAACCAGACCTCATGTGAAGAGGGTCCCAGAAATCCCCCCAGCCATGCAGTGGGAATTTTCACCTCTGTTATAAGGCCCAACCTGATTCCTGTTCCTTATTCCAACCTCAACTCTGCCTTAACTCCAAGTGCTGTTGCCTTAACTCCATGCACCATTTTTATAGTAGATAGTTAATCCAACTCACCCTGATTAAGCTTTCCCCTCCCTGGCCTTCTGGGAATCAGGATTAGCTGCCCGTTAAGGAATGACCTTTGATCTCACCCTGGACAACTGCTGCAGGACGTGTTTGCCCTCCCTGTGGTCCGCCTAACCCCACACACTCAGCTCTGCCCAGCTCCCAGTTTTGAGGTGGTCTCTGTGAGGCAGGGTTCAGTTTCCCCAAGCCCTGCACACATCCCATCCTCGCTAGGGACGCTCACCTCTGCTGTGTCCAGCTGCATCCCTGCTTCTTACCCTATACTTGGTTTTTCTAGTAGGTGACTTTTGGCCCTTCCCAGGAGAATCTGGCCTGGCTCTCTTGTCGGGGATCCCAGATCTCTCTACTCAGAGTGGGGAATTTTCACCTCTGTCGTGAGGCCCAACCTGATTCCTGTCCCTTGTTTCAATCTCAACTCCGCCTTAACTTCAAGCACTGGTTTGCTGTTAAAGCCAAATGCTTCCTTCTCTCTGAGACGTCTGTATGGGAAAGGGTTCTCTGGAGGTTGTTTAGATGCTTTTACACCCTAAAGCCTCATGCCCCCCCTTGGAGTACTGCCCCCCCTCCCCAGCCTCACTGGGGCTGCTCCTGAATTTAGGATTCTCCCTGACAGCCTTGTATTCCTCCTGCTGAGGAGTGTGGATTGCATGGTTATGGAATTGCTGAGAGCCAGTTAGCCAGCAAATGGGCCACAGGATATAACTCAGAAGGACGTGACTCTGGCTGTGTTCCTGGGTAATGGGAGTACAATGCAGAGTTTAGCCTCGATGCTTAGGCAGCTTGGGCTTAAACTTCCCAGAAATCAAAAAGTGAGGACTCTGTGATAGTGGCTGGAATTGGAAAAATTCCACTGAACAGTATGTACAAATCCTGGCGATGCGTATAGTCTGCAGGGGTCTGTGCACACAGCTCCTGAGTTGCATAGAGTTGAGCGGTGCCTCGCAAAGGCCCCTTCTCCAGTTGGGTGCTCAGTCCACAGCCACTCCAGCTCTTCACTCCTACTTTCTTCAACAGGTAAATTATTGCACATGAGCTATGTGTCAGGAACTTGCGCTGGACATGGGGGGCACTTCAGTCATCACGTTGGTTAGATCCTTGTCTCCATGGTGTTAGCCGAGTGGCAGAGAGAGGAAAGCCACTCAATAAGTAATAGTAAGTAGTAACAAATGTAACTTCAGATAGTGATAGCATGGTGGAGAGAATAAATGTGAGTTGCTGTGGTTGGGGAGGGCTCCTTAGGTAGAGAGGGCAGGGGATGAGTCTGGGCACCTGTGGTCTGAGCTGACACCTGAGTCCCTTGTGCGGTGATCTAGGGAGGGGGGGCAGGCCAGGCAGAGGAAACAGCAGGTGCAGAGGCCCTGCAGTGGGAATTCACAGGTGTTGCCAGAGTAGCTAGAGTGTAGGGAGCACAGGGGAAAAGGGTCTGAGTGAAGGTTGGGGAGGGAGGCTGAGGCCAGGCCATGGAGGGGCTGAGTGTCTCGATGAGGTTAGGCTTTAATCAAAACACAAGGAGGCGCCCCTGGAAGGATTTGTCCCAGGGATTGATTTGATCTCATTTAAGTGTTTAGAAGATCACTTTGGCTGCTCTGCAGAGAATGAGCTGAAAGAGAATAGAGAAGCCAGGAAGACCGATCAGGAAGGAAGTTCTGGAGTCATGGAAGAGGTAGGTGGTGGTGGCCTGGACCAGGCTGGTGGAGAGACGTCTGTTCACCGTTTGGCATTTGTTTACTGAGCATGTACTCCAGGACAGGCACTATTCTGGGTTTATGCACATTCATTCTCTGTCCTTGGGGGCTTCCACTGAGATGGAAGACACTGGAAATGAAATAGTCAAGTAATTAATTATATGATCTCTAACAGGGTAAATTAGTTGGCTAAGACTGCCATACAGAATGTTACATGCTGGGCAGGCTTAAACGGCAGAAATGTATTTGCCCACAGTTCTGTAGGTGGAATTCCAGGGTGAAGAGAGCAGGGTTGGTTTTTCCTGAGTCTTCTGTCCTTTGCAGCTGGCTGCCTTCTTACTCTGTCCTCACATGGGCTTTGCTCTGTGTAGTGTTCCTGCTACGTTTCTGTGTGTCCAAACCTTCTCAGGACACCAGATAGATTGGATTAAGGTCCACCATAATAAAAGCCCTATCTCCAAATACCGGCACACTCTGAGGTGTGGAGCAGTAGGGCTTCAATATCTGAATCTTTTTTTGGGGGGGGGGGAGACACACAATGTAGCCCGTAACAGATGGTCAGCAGTGCTATGAAGAAACAAAGCACAGAGATGGAGAGAGGTGGACAGGTGAGAGAGAGATTTAGGAGGTAGAGTCTGCTGGTCCTATTTGATGGCTTGGTTTGGGAGGCAGAGGCATCAGAAATGGCGCTCTCCTGGGTTTGTGGCTTGGGCACCTGGCTGGTGCAGGCTGGGGTGGTGTACGTTTCTGGAGCTGAGTGTTGCCTTCCAGCGTGCCGACTGTGTGTGCATCCTGGGGGGCTCGGGGGGCCGTGAGTCATGCCTGCTGCTGGTGGCTCCTTAGCAGTGATGGCGCCTTTTGCCCCCAAAGCCTTCGTGGGAGTGCATTTATGGTTTCACTCACGGGTGCTAAAAACTTAACTATATTGAGAAACACGCGTTCTCCTCAGGCTTTGTAATTCTCCACTTCCGTCCTCCAAGACATTTTTTTCTCTTAATATCAGGTCAGCACTTATCAATAAGCTATTCTGCTAAATATTCCAAAAGTTTCAGGGCCGGTGGGGTGGGGGCCGGTGGGTGCCTGATTTGCAACTGTATTCTCGATTGATTTGAGCTGAAGTTACCACTTCCTGTGATTGCCGTGCAGCTTCCAAAACACCAACCGACAGACAGGCGTAAGACTCAAAGGAAGTGATTTTCTCCTACAAACTGAAGCCTCTCATCTATATTTTATAGCCCATTTAACATTTTTGTGGGATTCTAAAAGTATTTTAGCCATTGTCACCCCTCTGCTGTCGTTCTTGGTGTCAGCTGTGAGCAGGGACACCACAGCTGCAACCTTACACGAGAAACGTCGGCACGATTTTCCACCCGGTCTCCAAGTTTCTAGCTCCCAAGTTGACTTTTAGAATTTTTTAAACTTTTATTTTTTTTCCCCCCATCACAACCTTGCAGGGCCATGTCACTGAGCCCACGGAGCGTCTGCAACACGTTTCTAATGTATGTACGGCGCTTTCTCCTCAGTCGCATGGCTTCCTACTGAGCGCTGTCAGGTTTAAAGAGTGAGATAAAGGGCATAATACTGTGTCTCCAGATGCTGCTCTGACATCGGCAGGAGTTTAAATGTCACCAACATCAAGGCGTTTTGCCCCAAATGCACAGCCAGTTTGCTGTTAACCCCCCTTCAGTGGGACCCCACTTTGGGGGTGCTGGGTCTTAGTGGGGAGTGAGGGTGGGATGTTTAAAACCACATGCTGGAGACTGGGCTGGGCCCCAAGGTCAACCGTGTTTGGCCCCAGGTTGGCAAGCGGAAGCTGGCGGGATAAATTCTTTCCCTGAGCTATAGATGCTGGAGGAAAATCACGGTGGAGAGAGTGTAGGGCTCAGAAGTAGACCCGAGGGAGAGAGGGAGAGAGAGAGTGTGTGTGTGTGTGTGTTTTGGGGGGAGAGGGAGGGTCAGAAAGGCCAGGAGCTCAGAGAAGTGGCCTGAACAGGTCGCCAACATAAGGAGGCTCCCCAGTTCTGGGTAAGTTCTTGTGTCGGGAACGTTGATCTAGGGCTAGCAGTCATGTGATCCACAGCATGCTGCCTGGAGGGTTGGGGGCATCCCTGGATTTATGGAGCCAGACAAGGCAGGACCTGCCAGTGGGAATTGTTCTAGATGACTTACATAGGAGCTAACAGAGACTGCACTTGCGAAGAGCTTGCCTGCAAATGTGTTTTGTTAAGTCTGCATGGCGTTTTAATGGAATTTAGTCAAGATTTTAGAATGAGAGATTTCACATAAAATCGGATTTCTTACTTGGGTTGAAAAATTGGACGATTGGCTGCCCTGAGCAAAGTACTGTGGAGTGGCCTTCTCCGCTGGATTTGAGTAACCCCCTTTCAAGGGGTCATGGGGTCTTTATCCGTTTCTCCTCAGGCCCTACACTCCTTAGTCCCTCCTCGGTGCTGAGGCAGGTGTCAGATACCAGTTGTCACTGTGTGTGCAGCGTTACTGTTCTCACAGAGAGAGAAATCTTTATTTTACTTTTTTTTTTTAAGATTTTACTTATTTGGGAGAGAGAGAACGAGTGAAGGGGAGGGGCAGAGGGAGAGGGAGAAGCAGGCTCCCCGCGGAGCAGGGAGCCCGATGCAGGACTCCATCCCAGGATCCTGGGGTCATGACCTGAGCTGAAGGCAGACGCTCAACTGACTGAGCCACCCAGATGCCCCCAAATCTTTATTTTACACAAATCTCTATCAAAAGTGGGAAAGTGATTATGGAACAAGGAGGTGGTGTTTTGTTTTTGTTTTGTTTTCCACTGAACCACTTTATTCATTGATATAACTGGCTTCTGTGGGTGCATGGGTTCAACCTCACTGCTATAAACCATCCATGTTTCACCAGAATATTAACCCTAGGGGCCATTAAGCCTCTAAATTCTCTACCCCTTAACCTAGAAGGGAGGGAGGAAGAGGGCCTGAAGATGAAAGAATCCAGACAAAAGTTCTGCTGCTGAGAAGCCGGGAATCAGAAGCAAGCAGGGAACATTGATCCAGAGATCCATTTCCCATTGTACAAGTTCCAGAGGTTAAACCATTTGCCCAGTGTCCCCAAGGGTAAGGACAGACAGACGTCCCTTTGTGAAACCCAGCACAAAGCCTCCCAAGATTGGAGCTGAGACTGTCGTCCCTCCCTGCATGGAGTGGCTGTTCCCTCCCTTTTAAACCTGGGGTGTAAAGGGGCTTACAAGGTTTACTTTTAATCCTACTTGAAGAATTGACTTGAACTGATAGTTGCAAAAATAACTTTATAAAATTATACAGGAGGGGCACCTGGGTGGCTCAGTCGTTAAGCGTCTGCCTTTGGCTCAGGTCATGATCCCAGAGTCCTGGGATCGAGCCCCGCATCGGGCTCCCCGCTCTGCGGGAAGCTTGCTTCTCCCTCTCCCACTCCCTCTGCTTGCGTTCTCTCTCTTGCTGTGTCTCTCTCTGTCAAATAAATAAATAAAATCTTTAAAAAAAAAAATTATACAGGAAAGCCAAAAGGAAACAATTTCAGACAATCAAAGCAGCATGGTATTTGTCAGGTTGACCAGATGCTGGAATCTTCAGTTTGGAGAAGCCTGCAAGGAGAGGTCTCCCCTGTGCCTTTGCTGCTTGACACGACTTTAGCAGTGGGGTCCTGAAGGTAGCGTGAGGGGTCCCTGAGCTGTTGTCCTTTTTTAAGAGCCTGAGAAGAAGGTGTGTTTTCACACAGCAGGTCTGCCTCATCATGCCAAAGGTTTGGCTTTGGCTGAACTCTCTGTCATGACACACATTGGTAGAGCAGGTAGTTCAAAGTGGGAAGGCCATGGGGACAAATGGCTGGGAACAGGATGACTCATGATTAAATACTTGGGAGCAATGAGAGGAGCCTTGAGTCAGCACAGCCTGGCCTGCAAGCCCTTTCTCTCAACCCTGGCATCCAGGTGACACCCCTGACCTCCCATTACCCAGGAAGCCAGAGAATGTATGATTTAAATGTTGACATTTGGGCTAAGATTTGGACTGAATTCTGTTTGTCTCTTACTAATGCCATGTAGCTTTGAGCAAATTAAACTCGTTGAGCCTTGGTTTCTGCCTCTCTGAAAGGGGAATAGTAATATTGTCTGCTTTATAGGAATGTTACAAAGTTAAATTAGATAAAGCATGTAAAGCATTTATCAGAGTGCCTGTCATTGCCAGAGCTTTAGATAAGTGACATTATTGCTTTTAGTCATCTCTCTGGGTATTGGACTCTCTCTGAAAAGATGGCCAGAGGCCCTTGTTGAACCTTCTTGGTTGTCTTAACAACTGTTCATTTGGGCTCATCGTGGTGTAGTGGCTGTCCAGTTCATCATTGATTTGGTTGATGTGCTAGGGGATCCTTGGCACTTTTGTGCCTCAGTGAAGAAATTCATATTTCTAGACATTGGTTAGCAACCCACGCATCTTGGATGAGCTCAAATAGGTGAGACCCTGACTCCACAAACAAGGAAAGAGATGAACCCATTACCCCACATGAAACAGTTTCATTCTGGGATGATTACTCACAGACCCTGTGAGTTTCATTTATTTGAAAGTCCCTTTTCCTGTTATGCCAAGTCCCCAGAGCAAATGTCGCACATCCCTCCCATCCTTGAGAGAGACTGTAGCTTAGAGTTCAGAGTGTAGACTGAGTGTTGCTTGAGTTCTCTGTGCCTCAGTTCACTCACTGTAAGACAGAGATGATCCTGCCACCAGCCGCGTTGGGTTCAGTGAGTTACCGTGTGTGGACCCCGCACAGCGAGTCCTGTGTGAATGACAGCTCCTGGTTTTCTCCTCCACCTCTTCTCCCTCCTTTGCTCTACCTTCCTTATCATCTTCCTCATCGGCGTCCTCACCATGGCCAGGCGTGTGGGTCTCAGGCTCAGAGGTGCTTTGCTGCAGCTTTCCTCTTTCTGCTCTCAGGCTGGAGGGAGGACTTCTCTCTGATGAATCCTCCCCATGTCCCCACCTTCAATTTTTCCTTCCGAACATGCCAGTATTGCCCAGAGGCTAATAAGTGGGATTCTGAGGCTCCGAGAGACCTGGATTCATGTCTCGGCTCCCTCATTTTCTGGCTCTCTGACTGTGCTGAACTATGTAAGTCCTCAGAGCCTTCATTTTCTGATTGTGAAATGGAGATGTTACCCATCGCCTGGATATTGGTGGGGTTTAAGTGAGGCGATCATGTGAAGCTCTTGGGATAAGCAGTGCCTGGCTCACAGTAAGGGAGCAAGCAACAGTAGCTGCGCTGCGCTGGGCCACTTCCCAGGTGGTGATGCCCCGCTGCCCAGCGCTCGTCCTGAGCCGCCGTCCACCCATGGGGAAGTGCTGCCGGCTGTTGAATTCAGCCCTCACGTGCAGTTTGGTTTCTCTCCTAGGAAAAGCACCTCACTTTCTGCGACTCCAAAATGTTGAGGTGAACGTGGGGCAGAACGCCACGTTTCAGTGCATCGCTGGTGGGAAGTGGTCTCAGCATGACAAACTTTGGCTCCAGGTAAGGATGGCAGTGACCCCTGCTCATGCCTGCCCATTCCTCGGTAAGGGCAGAAGGCACGTGCTGGGATGAAGGGCGCGGTGTGGGTAAGGGGAGGGGATATTTTGATGTGCCTCTGCTCCTTGGATGATACTCTGCCTCCATGATCTTGTGAGATCTTCACTCTAACTTGGTTCTGTAGGCATCAGGATACCCATTTTACAGATGTAGAAACTAAGGCCACAAACCTAGAAGTGCCAAACTAGAATTTGTAATTATGCCCCTTCCACGCTGCCTTCCAACAAACTTTGTCCTTTAAGGCCAGACCCCCAGGGCGAAGGCAAAACTTAATACTTTAGATTCTGGGTATGTGGAATCATGAAATCTTCCCTGGAGGGACCTTAACTACCCAGTGGTCCACCGGATTCCTGTCTGATGGGTAATGCTCCTCCACAGTATTCTGGTAAAGTCTGATAAAATCACCCTTTGCCAGAATATTTCACTGCATCAGCAAAGCCATGTGTTCTTTGGATGAAAGAGTCTCTCAAGAAAGTCAGGAGGATGTTCTGAGTTTGAATCTGTTCCGCTCTTAGGTCTGCTCTTTGGCCTTACTTTCAAAGCAAGATAAGAGAGGATCTCTTTCAGTGGAGGTAGGGGAAAGGATGGGACACAGAATTAGACACAAATTGTTGCAGCATCAGAGATATTCCCCAGGATGCTAATGTAGAAATACCAGTGAGTAGCCACATGGGCTATTGAACGTATTTTGGTTTTGTTTTTTATTTTACACAAATTCATTGAGGTTTCATTGAGATATAGTACTTAAAATGGGTAATTTAATACATTTTCACATGGGTATATTTGTGAAACTGTGATCACAGCCAAGATACTAGACATATCCATCATCCTCAGAAGTTTCCTTATTCCCATTTGAAATCCCTCCTTTCTGCCCTCCTTACTCTCATCTGTCTCCAGGTGATCACTGATCCGTGTTCTGTCACTGAACAGTTGACCCTTGATCTTGCACAGGTTTGAACTGGGTGGGCGCACTTATACATAGATTTTTTTTTTCCCAATAAATACAGTACAGTACTGTAAATGTATTTTCACTTCCTTATGATTTTAACATTTTCTTTTCTCTAACTTCACTAAGAATACAGTATATAATACATATAACGTACAAAGCATATATTGACTATGTTATCGGTAAACCTTCTGGTCAACATAGGCTATTACTCATTTAGTTTGTGGGGGGGAGACAGAAGTCATACACATATTTTTGACTATAGTGGGGCTTGCTGTTTTTAACCCCCATGTTGTTGAAGGGTCAACTGTGTATTCATTTGCATGTTCTAGAATTTTATATGAAGTCACACTGTATGTACGCTTTTTTTCACTCGACAGAATTACTTTGAGATTCCTCTATGATGTGTATATATGAACTTTAAAATTTTTTTTGTTGAGTAATCCTCCATTGTATGAAGATACCATGATTCCTTTATACATTCATCTGTGGATGGACATGTGGGTTGTTCATTTACTGGTTATTTAAAAACAAGTTGCTATGAACATTCATGGACTTGAATGGAAGTATGGGCAAATGCTTTCGTTTCTCTCGGACAGATGCCTAGAAGTGGAATGGCTGGGTCATCTAGTAGATGTGTAACTTTTAAAGAACTGCTGAGCTGTTTTCCTGTATGGTTGTACCATTTTGCATTCCCATCAGCAGTGGATGGGAGCTGTCTTTGCTCATCAACATCCCTGCCAACGCTTGGTATGGTCATTCTTTTTAGTTTGAGCCATTTGAACAGGTGTGTAGTGGTACCTCCTCGTGATTCTTGTTTCCCTTTCCCTCAGGACCAGTGATGTTGAACTTCTCTCCATGTGCTCATTTGCTGGCATTCGTGTGTCATCTTTGGTGCTGTGTCTGTTTCAGTTTTTTTTTTTTTTTTTTTTTTGGATCCTTTATTATTGGTTTGTTTTCTTATTATTGCATTTTGAAGTTCTCTTTATGTTCTGGATACAAATCCTTCGTCAGATACATGCTTTGCAAATATTTTCTCTCTTCATCTGTGGTTTTTCTTTTCATTCTCTTAATTGTAGCATTGGAAGAGCAATTTTTAAATTTGGATGAAATCAAATTTATCATTTTTTCTTTTTTGGATCTTGTCCTGGCATCATTTGTAAGAAATCTTTGCCTAACCGAAGGAGACAATGATTTTTTTCTTCTGTTTCCTTCTGGAGATTTTATAATTTAGCTTTTACATTTAGGTCTGTGATCCATTTTGAGTTAATTTTGCATATGGTGTGAGGTATGCATTGAAGTTCTTTTTTCTTTTGGTGTGCATTTAGGTATCTCTATTGTTCCAACATCATTAGTTGAAAAAGAGCCGCCTTTCTCTGCTGTGCTGCTTTTGTCCACAGAGATAGGGGGCTATCCCTGGGCCCTTGCTCCCGTTCCGTTGATCTCTTCGTCTATCTTTATGCCACTATCACACTAAGTTGGTTACTGTAAGCTTTATAATTAAGTTTTGAAATCTGGTATGTTAGTCTTCCAGTTGTTGTTCATTTTCACAGTGATTATGGCTGTTCCATGTCTTTTGCACTTCCATATGACTTTTAGAATCACTTTGTCAACTTCTACATGAAAAGCCTGTTGGGATTTTGATGGGGATTGATTGCATTGAATCTGTAAATCACTTTTGCAGAGAACTGACTATCTTAGCAATAATGACTTTTGGGAGTCTGAACATGGTATAGTTCTTCATTTATTTAAGGTCTATGGTGATTTCACTCAGCACTCACTGTAATTTTCAGTGCATAGGTCTGACACATTTTTTTGGTCAGACTTATCCTTGGTATCTGATATTTTTGGTATAAAAAGATCTCCATTTCTGACTTTTTACTGCTGCTGTATAGAAATACAATTGACTTCCATATACTGATCTTGTATCCTACGACCCTGTTAAGGTTACAATGGCTATTTACATTTAAATTAATTAAAATAAAATTCCGAACTTAGACGCCCGTCACACTAGTCGCGTTGCAGGTGCACAGTAGCCACGTGCATCTAGTGGCTACCATGTTGGACAAGCGCACACAGGACATTTGCAACATTGCAGAAAGTCTTAGTGGAGAGCATAGTCTGAGCTTCAGCAAAACATGAATATTGGTTGGAAGATGCTAACTCCAGTTACCTCTACCTTCATTTATTGAAAGATCTCCACCATCTCTTCTGGCTGATCTAGTTTGGATGTTGGTCCCCAGTCCATGCCCAGCCATCTCTCTGCACATGGATGGAAGTTCATAGTATTGCTTCTCTTCTTGCATTTGAACCCATTTCCTGCAGTTGGAAAATCCCTGGGTGAAAAAGCATCTCTCGGGGCTGACCATTCTTCCTTGCTCCTTAGCAGTGCAGTAGAATGAAAAGAGTAGTAGTGCCCGACCCTCTTGCTTCCCCGGTCTGCCTGCAGACCACAAGACTCACGGTAAACTTCCATGTGTCACTTAAGTATTTAGTGTTAATTCATCTTTCAGTTGTAATTCGTATTCATGTGCATCGGGCTCTCTAGAAGCTTTGTCATTTCGACGGCATTGCCTCGGTTGGGTCAGGAGACCGAGAAAGAACAATCACAATATTTTCAACACCTTTACTTAGCTTTTCCAATTATTTTATGGTGATTGTTGCTGCATTTCTGAGTTGCATGTCCTAAACCTTGGCTTTATCAGCAGGAGGATTTAGAAGGTAATAGAAGTATTGGAGAAAACAGAAACATATGGTGTGGAGCTCTTCCACATCTTATTTATTTACCTCCTTTTCAGTGTAAACCAAATCTTATTTCGCAGAACGTTTTTCAGGTGGCTTACAATGGGACATAAAGCATGACAAGATAGCATAAATTAAAAGTGAGGCAGTGGGAGATAGGAAAGGAACACACTGCTGCAGAGCTGGTCATAATGTTAAAACTGCGTTTCTCCACATCTGTGGCTTCCTGGGTTGAGGGGGGTGGGTCACGGGCAGAGCCCACCGCACCGCAGCTGCTAACCGCATAAAGGAAACTTGTCAGATACACAGTTCAGAGTGTCCACAAGATAAACACAAACCAATTGCTCTGGAAACTTCTAACTTGTTCACACAGAAGCCAGACAGGAATTGTTCCCAGGAGTCCTCATAAAGAAAACAGCGTCTGATGTAAGGCACGGCGTTCTGTCTATTGAGGGCACAAAATTGAGCTTCACGGGCTCGTTTCCTGTATTGGTGCTCTGTGCAAAGGCAGTTTGGGGAGGTGGTCGAAGAGGGAGGGGATGGAGTTGGGCAGTGAGATGGGACAAAAGTCCCCAACTCTCTGCTAATATGTCTCTATCCTGGGATACTTTAGATATACCTGGTGAGTGAATAGTTTCAATAGCTACTCCTTTAAGGAAACCACCAGAAATATTGTCTCCTTCATCTATACTTCAGGAAATACTAGGAGGTAGATGATTTATACTGTGCTGTCTGGTAAATGCTGCTTGGCTAGTTAAGTCCAGGCTTACATTCAACAATGTGGTTGGAAGTGAGTTAACATCTTTGTAGAAAATATGAGGCACCTGTTATGACAGCTGCCTGCCGATCAGGAGGCCGCTGCACCCTGATCTGACATGGGCTGAGGCAGTAGTGAATTTCTCATGAGATGCTGCTTTGGATCTGTTCCAGCACCTGGAGGAACAGCATACAGATTGGCCACAGTTCTGTTCCACAGATCAGGGCTTTTGTGACTCAGTCTGAAAATTTCCAAAGTAAGCGAAACAGGTATACTGTGGCCAAGAGTCTACCTTTCAACAATGCTATTTCCTTCTGTAGCTTCCAAGAGACACTGAGGCATCACTGTTGGTCACCAAAGATGGAAACGTTTTTTTATCCACCAGTTTTAAGTCAGGGAAATAAAGCCAGTGACTCTGTTTCCAGAATAATATGTCATTGCCCCTTCTCTCCAGCAATGAGATAAATCCCTGTCATCTGTGTTGGAGAGAATGATTGCCTTCCTTTCTATAGAGTGGGACTCTATAGCGTGCTTATCCTTAAGTGCTTTCTGATCATAAATTAGTAAGTTAAAAAGGAAGACCAGCCCATACCCCTGTTTACTGTCTCCTGGAAACTTTATATGCCCTTTAGAAACCCCCAGCTGCTGGTGCCAGCTTTCATGGAATTACAGTGCACGCTCTACCTAACAATCAATGGATAGGATCTATGCAAAAAACATGTATCCCTGAGCCTAGAACAACACTAGTCTTTTAGGGAAAAGGCTGATAGAGGCCACTAAAAGTTATAAACAAGCTCATCTTGTTTGGGGGCGATTTCTCCTTGAGAAGAGTATAATGCCATGGTCTATGGTGGAAGGGCCTCATTCATAACTTGCTAATTCCTTATGTGATATATTGGCCTGAGCAACCGAAACTTAAAATTTTTAAGGATTTCTGAAGCAAGTAGATGGTGTGCGCCCTGAGTGGAACGTCCAGTAAGCAAAGCAGCCTGCAGTTTGGGGAGCCCTTTAAAATACAGAACAATGCTCAGGGTCCAGCTAGGTGGAGGTGTGCTGACAGATTATCAGTGCAACTCAGGGAAAATGTGTATGTGGGTTCATCTTTTCTGGAAAGTAATTTGGCAGTAGGTAGCTAAAATCTTAAAAGTACGTGTTCTTCCCACAAGTGGTTTTACTTTTGGGAATTTAAGAAAATAACCAGAGAGCGAGAAAAAAATGTATCTGCAAATATGTTCAAAAGGATGGAACCTGAAAACATCCTGAACATCCAGCAGAAGGGACTGAAGAAGTAAATGCTGGAATGGAGTCATTAAATATCAGGTTATAGAAGTATATTGAATGCCATTTTCACAATAGGCGTTTAAGTGAAAAGAGCAGGTTATAAGACAATGTGTTCAGTATCTTTTTTATCAAAAATAAACAATGCAGAGGCGTTGGTGGTATAGTGGTTAGCATAGCTGCCTTCCAAAAATAAACAATGCATATTTATGCACACAAATATACCCATATTTATATAAATAGTATTATACGTTAATGCTATAAAATACATACCAGGGACACTTAGTAATTGATCGTGATGGTAGATTATGTATGCTTTGTATTTTTACCTTTTCTGTTTCATCCAAATACTTTGAAATGAATATAGGTAACTAATAGAAACAGAAAAAAACCACGAGGCCCCACAGACTTAGAAGCAGCCCCCACCCCCGCCACTTTCCCTCACACTCTCCTCACCAGCAGATACCGTTCATCTGAGAGGGGTTTAGAAATATTCTGTATGTGGCATCTGGTCTTTATGGAAGACTGTGGCTCATGGTGTCAGCCCCACCGCAGGGCTTATTTCCAGGCGTCCCTACAAAGGATTTGCTTCCCCACGGGTTGTACAACAAATGACATTTGACGCGTCACAGAAATGAGGCTGTGAGTCCAAGTGCTTGGCACAGATCTCAGTAGGCACAGCATATGTGTTTCGACAAATCACAAGCATTGGACTGGGAGCAGACCCTAATCTGGCAGGAAAAGGCTCTTGCCCTGTGAGTGTGTCAGCTCCACACCAGTCACACCAGGGCTGACAAGCTAAGCAGACAGGTCAGTCCTTTCTGCAGCTGATGTTTCCAGCCAGCCTGGTTCCCTGCTCTCTGTAGGGCTGCCGCTGGCTCTGGGCTGTGCATGTGCTGGACCTGGCTCCTACCTCCTACGTCTGTACCACGTGTCCCTTCCGTGTGGGTAATAACACAGCAGCTGACATTGATAGCTTGGTTACACATAGGATGGACTTGATTCTCATAGCCAGGCTTTCAAAGAGTTGCTACTTTTAGCCCTGTTTGTAGATGAGACTAAGCCTTGGGGGGGGGGGGGGGTCAGTGAGCCCCACAGGCCAGAGTCCCGTAGGTCCTGAGTGGTGGAGGCAGGTTTGGAATGTCTGTGTCACATTCTTACATTCTTCTGTCCTGAGCGTCCTTCCATGGTCACCTCGTAGACCTGACACTTAGGTCACCATGCCAGACTTTCCTTCCCTACAGGTGGCTTCCTATTAAAAATTTTTTATTTAGCACATATTTATACACTGTTAATTCACACTGTACTAGATTTGTGTTTCTCAAATTTACAAAGAAAAATCAACAAAATAAAAATACCCTTGGAATTTTTTTTTTCCCCAAGTTGCTCCCGTCCAGTTGCCTTCTTACTTCTCCCCTTCTTAGCCACACTTCCTAAACGTGATGTCTACACTTGAAGTGTGGCTCTCTTGAACTACCCCCACCCTCTTCCCAGAAGTGGCCCTCGTGAAGGTCACTGGTGATTTTCTTGTTGCTAAAGCCAATGGTGGTGATGGTGATGGTTCCTTATACATTTCTTTGTTTGATGATGCTGACCGCCCCTCCTTGGAGATCTTCCTGCTCTCTTGGTTCCACGAAATCATCTACTCATAACCATGAAAGGTCTGAGCGTTTACCTTCTTTGCAGGCTGTTAGCCTGCACAGATTCATAGATGCTGGCAGAAGATGTGAGACTCATGGGTCAAAGACAAAGGACTTCATTTGTCACCACACAGCAGGCAGCATGACCTTCATGTTTGGGACAGTTCCTGCCCTCCACCTCCGCCCCCAGCCAAGTCCAGTGAGAATGATGTGAGGGTGGATCTGGGCCAGGTTTGCTTACAGTGGGGAACCCTGTGCTTAGGAATCCCCAACTTTTTATTGTTAGCTTTATTGAGATATTTATAAAGCATAAAGCTTAGCAAGTCTAGAATTCAGTGCTTTTTAGTGTATTTGCAGTCATGGCCCCATCATCACATGCTTTGTCTTTCCTTCTTTTCACCTGTAGGTACCTTAGATCAAAAAATAGCTCCTTCAGGCAACCCGGGGGATGAAAAACTTGCTGGGCTTTGGATCTACGGAAGGTTGCTTTCTCCCCAATTTCTCTGTGCCTGATACATGGACCCCTCCTCCGTCATCCTTTGCAGCGCATCTCTGAGGACTGTAGCCAACTCACACCTGGAAATTTCTCTTCACACACTTACCCTTTCCTACTTCACTTCCTAATGCCCTTTCCTGGGGGCCTTCCCTTAGCCCACCCTCAGTTTATGCACTTCAGGATTTGATCTCTGCTCCTCCCAGCCTCAGCGCCTGGGAGCTGGGGGAAGAGTGGTGAGCGAGGCGCACCTGCTTCATGTCCTCACGGGGCTTACCTTCTGACAGCAGACACAGACATAAAGCAACTGAGACGGAGTTCAATATTTCAGCACATATGTGACCAGGCTACCAGGGGAAGAGAAGGGTCTGCTGGGAGATGCTGTACAAGAATCTATCTGAGATGTGCCCTTGGAGGAAGTGGCCTTTGATTGGAGTTCTGAGGGGGGACCTGGAAATTGCCATAGGAGATGGTGCCACACAGGGAGGTGGCCCGTGTGCTGGCCCTTCACCACCTACTCATCCTCTTTGCTCAGGGCTTCCCACTCCCTATGGGGTTTAATCCAGGACCCCCCCGACTCTGCAGGAGCTCTGAATCCGGGGATCAACCCCAAATGAACAGTCAGCCATGCGTGCAGGGGGCCCATGGGAGGGCTTCAGCACAGCTAATCAAAAATGATTTATGTCCACTTCTATTTCTTTTAACTTTTAATAAAAAATAATCAAAAGCTATTCTTTAGAGACTGCCAGAGAGGTACAAATATGGTCTTAAGAGAATCAACGAGTCAGGCTTTAGTGAGTTTTCAAATGTCATGCCATTGAAGAAGTAGGACTTAAAGTGAAAAGAATATTCCTTTACAAATGAACTGTGAGAATTTCACCTAAATATTTTCTAGCCAGGAAAGAAGGCTTTCAGGATTCTGTATTAGAGCGTCTCCTGTGAAATAGGCATCCTGTCTGTAACACAGCCTTTCCCTTTTATTAAAGAGAGTACTGTTTCCACTTCGACCAATCACAAATAAATTACAAGCCTGCGTGCTCTCTCTGAAATAATAATAATGAGAGTCATTGTTGCAGGCTATGTCTTATCTCTCCATGAAGGGAATAATGCCCTGCCATAGGATCGGAGGGGAGGGGGATTGCAGGATGGCGAGGCCATCAGAGATGCCTCCGTAGCTGTAATAGAGCAGCGTGAAAACAGCAGACTCTGCGCGGCATCAGGTGCTTCTCTGGCTTCCTCTCTAGGTAGTTCCTGAGGATAGGTCTTGCCTGGGGCTGGAAGGATGTGTGTGTGCTAGGGCCAGAAATATTCAAGTGTGGGTATTGGCAGCCCCTTTTCTTGCAAAGAGTGACTCTCAAATGACGTAAAAAAAAAAAAAAACGGCTAAGGAAAGGTGGAATTCGAGTTGTTTTAAAAGAGGTCAAGCTGATGAAAGAGAAGAAAGAAAAATGAGCGATTTCTAAGGATGCTGTTGCCACTATTGGAGAGGCAGGAGTATAAAATGGGATTAAGCAGGACTACCACTTAGGTTTCGCAGTGCCTTCATTCAGTTGAGAATGTGTCCCCCCCCCCCCCCCCCCCGCCACTCCCGGATGGATGAACTGGACAAAGTTCACCTTCTGGGCAGATGCATCCTCATGGGCTTAGAGCTTGGTGAGCAGACAAAGCCTCTGGGCAAAGCAAACAGATAACCTTCCTCCAGTGGGCTCCGTGAACCAGTGGGTCTGGACTCTAGTTTGCCAGGACAGCTCGAGCTGGCTCTGAATGACGCCCCAGTGGCTGGGCATTTCTGGTGCAGTGACCTGTTGCTCAACCACAGGAAGTGGTCTGGATTTAAGGAATGTTGCCATTCGTGTATTCTGTGGTATGGTTTGACTCCTTACTTTCCATTGAGGGACTTAAGACAGCAATAACCTTTACGTCTTGGAAACCTCGGACAAAGTGAGCAGCATCAGCATCACTTGGGAACTTGTTAGAAATGCAGATTATCTAGGCTTGCCCCTGACCTACTGAATCACCCTCCAGGTGATTCCAGTGCCTGCTGACTTTTGAGAACCACTGTTTTAGATTCATGAAGTTGGGTTAAGAAAACCTCACCTGAACCTAATAGCCTGTCAGGTATGCCATTGCTTAATAATGTACTCAGAGAGTCTGTTAGCCAAGAATGTGGGAAGATGCTTGGGCAATGCATCTTCACGTAGATATTTCTGACTTAGAGACCACTGAGGTTTCCGGAAAGCTAGGCATCTGGACTTCTGCCACAGCATTTCCCAAACTGTTTTCTCTGGAGCCATCATTTCCTACAAGATGGCAGTTGGTGTTCTTTGAATAAGCAAAGTAAGTTTCTGGAACACTGCACACTCTACCCTCCCCTCATAGAGTCCTGGTGTAACTGTGCATGGTCCTATAGGGATGGCAATTGGGCAATGGGATGATAAGGCCTCAGTCTCTGGAATCAGATCACCTGGGTCCACATGCTAATTCAGTCACTCAGCAAAGTCAGACAAGGACTTGCTACTGCCTATGTGGTTGGTTCTGATTCATTGAGTTAGAATCTGCCTTTTTAATGAGATCCCCAGGGGATTTGTATGCGTGGTTAGTTGAGAAGTACCATTCATAAGGCATGTTGCTTGACCTATTTCTACCTCAGTTTCCTCATTTTTAAAATAGGAGTAATAATAGGGCTTCTCTCATGCTTTATGGTGCACGAGAAGCACCTGGAGGGTTTGTTAAAACAAAACTGGACTGACTCCATCCCTCGAGTTCCTGATTTACTAGGTTTAGGGTGGGGCCAGAGATTTTACATTTCTAACGTGTTCCCCAGGGGATGCTCCTGTAGTGGGTGTGCAGACCACACTTTGAGAACCAGTGTTCTGGATCATTCTAAGAGCACAGCTCTCTCCGTGCTGACCCTGTTGTCCTCCACAAAGCATGCTACTTCAATACTCAACTTTATACTTGACCCTTTTTGCCCTTTTGTTGGAATTTTAGCCCAGCCTGTAAATTCCTCTGGGCAGAAATTACACCTTCCACACTCCATACTCTTTCATTTTGTGTTTCATTGAATAATGAGGACATTTCCAGTGTTGTTAATAATAGAATAGGGAAGGGGAAAAACTCAGATTGCCAACCCCAATAAACAGTGTCTACAAATGGATGTCAGCCCTGGGATTCTCTTTAAAGTTTGCATTTCCAGCAGCTTTCCAGGTGATGCTGATGGTCCAGAAAGCACCCCCCCACACACACTAGAAGAACTTTCATAGAGATTTTTTAAAGGATTAAGTGAATTCTGTCATGTAAGCCAGTTAACACAGTGCCTGGCATAAGCTACCTCCTCAAAAATGTTAATGTGACTTTTACTTAATAAATGCTCCGACAAATCCTGTTAGGTTGAACGAAATACCTATCAAACTCACTCAGTTATGGAACTCTTTACTTATGGGAGATATATTGACTTTTGAGGGAAGCAGTGTGTTACTGCAGGGGTGCTCAAGCTTTCCCACGTAGCGAGTGTTCAGTGGAGTCCGTTCCCAGCTTGGTGCCCGCCTCCCACCTTTTTGAACAGGTTCAGGGGCAGGTTCCTGGCATTATCGCAAAGCAGTGGCTCATGGGACTTCAGGAGACCCTGGAGGAGGAGACGGCAGAGATAGGAAGGTGCTGGGTAGAATGGATGCTCTCGGTGTCCTGGACAGTGTCCTTTCTGAGCCGGTGCCCCCAACCCTCAGGCACTGTGTGGTTGGCTGCTAGACGCTCACAGCTCCCCCTTCTCCACAGAACTGCTTTGGGGCAAATGGGAACAGTTTCCTTCTTTCCCCACCTGGCAGGCCATGGCCAGTGACTGGCTGACGTTGGGTACCAGTGCTGGTTCCTTGCCTCAAGCTGGGATCAGCTCTGGTACACTTGAGGCTCCTGAGATCCCGGGGAGTCAGGCTGAAGCTGGACTGTTTTGACCACATCCTTCCTCAGCGGCTCCTTCGCTCACTGTCCTTCATCCCCTTTTTCCTGAGGGCACTCGGTAGGTCACCATGTCTCAGACTCTGCTTCTGGGGAGCCCGGCTCTATCAGTGCCCACTGGGAAGTTTATCCAATTTGCCCCGGACACAGAGGGGCTAGAAGATGACTCCATTTTAGAATAACGGATGTAGGTCTGAAAGAAGAAAGGAAGTATGCCCAAAATTTCAGAGGAAGGATATACTTACGTGTGAAACATGTGATAGGCACCAAAAGAAAATCTCCAGCATGCGGGAGTGGTGACGTGGGGGCCTGATAGATTCTTCTCCAGGCTTCCATATACATCATCCATGTCATGCTTCTGTTGGACTTTTCCAAGGACTTTGACTTCTCTTTGCTGTCCTGCTCCTCTTTCCCTGCATCCTAGCATTTGTATCCCCATGCATGTACGTGGCACCTGGCGTCTTGCTTGGGAGGATTTACTCTTCCACCTTGTCTCTGGGCTGCGGTCCATTTGGGGCTCCTGGCACCCTGCCCGCTCCACCCCTCCCTGTGCCCACTCAAACCCGCTCAGTTGCCTGTGAACCTGGAATTCCCGAGTCTGTTCCTGCTTGATGAAACCTCCCCTTGCTCTCTCCCCTTGCATTTTCCTTCCTCTCTCCCCTTGCATTTCCCTTCCTGCCTGTGTCTGGGACTGAGACCATGGTTGGAACCTGCCTAACAGGGCTTCTTACACAGTCCCTCTGGTTAAATCCCTTCACATTGCCATGGCGTTCTGGTCACTGAGCCCGTCACCGTGCCTGGTCTTCTAGAATCTCTCCTGATCTCAGTTCCTTGGTTGCTGCTCATTTGCCTTGACCTTCATCACCTACTTGCCCTTTCATCTGAGCTCATCTCTCTAACTTAACCTTCATTTCTCCTTGCCAGTGGTCCATCGCAGTGCCATTTCCTATCATGGCTCTGGGCTCTCCTGCACGTTCCTGTCCTGCTCTTGCCTGCTCCCAATATGACAAGTGTGATTATCAAAAGGCCTATTTTCCAGAGATTTTATAAGACAACCCACAATTTCCTGTCCTTCAATGGGAGAAAGCTTGGTGGTTCAGGAACTAAAGAGAAAAATGTGAGTGGTTCAGGGGATGCATTACTCCTCTCTGTTTTTGTTGGAATGTGACATCATTAGGAAGAAAAGCAAATAATACTGGAAGTCACATCAAAATAAAAAATTTTAAAGATTTTATTTATTTGACAGGACACAAGCAGGGGAGTGTCAGGCAGAGGGAGAGGGAGAAGCAGGCTCCCCAGCTGAGCAGGGAGCCTGATGCAGGACTCGATCCCAGGACCCTGGGATCATGACCTGAGCCGAAGGCAGATGCTTAACCGACTGAGCCACCCAGGCGCCCAACAAAATTTAAACTAAATGTGAAAAATGAATGTTTTGCATTTAGTTGGCTCTTTGCTGTTTGTTAGTTTCTTATGGCTGATGTAACAAATTAGACTTAGTGGCTTAAAACAACACGAATTTATTACCTTGCGGTGGTGGAGATCAGAAGTCAGAAATGAATCTTACAGGGTTAGATGGAGGTATTGGCCAGGCTGCATTCCTTCTAGAGGCTCTAGCGGAGAATATGCTCCCTTACCTTTCCCAGCTTCTCGAAGCTGTCTGCATTCTTTGGTTCTGGTTCCTTCCTCCATCTTCAAGCCATCAGTCACGTCACTTTGACCTCTGCTTCTGTCACCACATGTCCTGTCTCTGACTCTGACCCTCCTCCGTCTTTCTCATATGAGGCCCGTTGTGATTACATTGAGCCCACCTGCATCATCTAGGATCCTCTCCAAATCTCCAGATCCTGAGCTTAATCAACATCTTCAAAGTCCCTTTCACCATAGAAGGTGACATAGTCCCAGGTTCTTCCAGGGATTAGCATATGGACATTGTGGGGGGGGGGGCATTATCCCTACCCCACTTTTCATGGTTAATTTCGTGGTTAATTTGGAGAGCTCAGCTCACACCAGGATACACCATCATGGGCTCAGTGCTCTGTACACTTTCTCATTTATGCATCACGAGAACTTCATAAAGTCACATCCATTAATGGTGTAAGGAAACCAAAGCTGAGAGAAATGAAATCAGGGCCCAAGGCTGCACATATTGGGCATTTGTATGCTTTTGTTTTATTATCATTTCCTGTCCCATCTTTCCCTAGCTCCTGCCCTGGCCTCTCTCAAGTATCTAGCCTCCTGGGAGCTCAGCTGTGACCACTGGGGGACCAGCCACATCCAGGACAGAGGTTGTCTGGGCTTTGGGAGCAGTTGCAGATGAGGCGTTTTCAGCACAGTATTTTTTTTTTTTTCTGCCTAGATTTTTATATACTTCTTTATCCTTAACATCTAATATTTTTGTGAAGTAAAATGCGTACCTCAATTGTTGTGCTTTTCATAAATTTTGTCAAGTGAATGGTAGGCCATTTCAGTCTAAAGGTTTGGGTCTTGTTTTCATCCAGGCAGGTGAGCTGATATGACTTAGGATAGAATTTGTGTTCCATTCCCTAAGCTCCCATCTTCAGGCGTACCAAATACTTATCTGGTATGTTGTCTGATCTCTGTTTTCTTCCTCAGTTTGCCTCCCTCCTCTCCTTTTATCGGTGCCTTCTTGGCAATCTGGGTTATTTTCTTAAGCCTCCCCCCACCCCTGCCTCCAGCTGTCAGTTCTTTTCTGCAGTGTTGAGTCTGCCGTTCACTTCTAGCACTATTTTGAATCCTGCAAATGGTGCCCTTGTTTGTTTCCCGTAATTCTTTTGAGGTTTATTTTCTTTCTTAGTACTTTTCGTTCTCCACTCACTTCTTAGGTGATGGTCTGTAGAGTTCATGTGCTGGCTTCGTGCTCTGTGTCTTCTTATCTCCCAAGTAAATTTCTTAGCTGTTCAAAGCATTGGAGGTCTGAGGAAAAGCCCTGTGTCTGATGAGCTGTCTGGCTGGGATGTAGGCATTTTTGCTTCCTCTACCCCTGTCTTTCCCTTTTTTTTTTTTGCAAGGGGGGGGGGGGGGGATGTTCCTTAGCTAAGAAATTGGTGGCGCATAGGTAGCTCTTGGCCACACTCTCTTCTCCACATGTGGGAATGAGTGTGCTAGAGGAGGTGAGGGGTGGGGAGTAGTCATCCCACGTTAGAGCACCACATGGTATCTTTGGGCCAAGTGCTGATGCCCGGTGGCCTGCATTCAAATCCCAGCTCTGCCACTTCCAAGCTGTGCAAGCCTGGGCAGGCAGATCACTTCTCTGAGCTTCGGCTTCCTCATATATACAACGGAGGTAAGAAGTGGGCCCCCCTCACAGATTTTTGTGAGGAATTAATGAAGAAGGAATGTAAAACACTTAGCCCACAGTAGTGCTTAGTCACTGTCAACTTAAGAAAGATCAAAATCTTTATGATGTTATAAATAAATCAGGTTAGAAAATACCCAGCCAGAGCCTCATCGCTCCCTTTCCAGGTGTGAAGGGACTGCTCAGCAGTGAGGAGAAAATGGGCTTGGTTTGGTTTGGTGACCCATCTCTTCCGAGGCCTTTCTGTGCCTTCAGCCAACTTTTCCTCAGATCAGGTCACATTCCTGGCATTTGGCAGGATTTCCTCTACTTCCTCACTGCATATTTTGGGACAGGGACTTGTGTCTGGGGTCGTCAGTTCTCAGAGTTTGAGCGAGTTGTACCATCTCTTGCAAAAACATACCCGGGCATGAGGCAGGTGGTGGGCGGTTTCCGCCCCAGTTACTTCTCCCTTCAGTTCCCTTGCATCGTTCTTGTCCTGGCCTGTTGCAGAGTTTCCGGAATGGGAGGGGGTTATGGCTGCCCCTCCTCCTGCCATGCTTTTAAGTCTGGCATTTCCTTTAGTTCCTTTATTCTTTTCAAGTATAAAAGCAGTGTTTAAGGCAGAAAGTCTAGAGAATGCCAAAAAGTAAAAAGAAGAAAGCCAGCCCCTCCAATCTCCCTGTCCAGTCTGGAGCAAGTCACACAGAGGCCTTGGTTTCCCCGTGTTTCTTGGCTGTTTGCTCCCGGCCCTCCCTGCTGTTCCATCTCATTGGTTGGGACAGCTGAGCCCTGGAGTCCTACCCCCTCCCATGTCCCAGGCCTGACGCGTCGCTGATGGGAGCGTGGATGGATGGAAGCAGGTCATATGTGTGCTGGAGGTGTTTACTATGGACAGGAAGGGATGAAGATTGCATCGTGGAAGTTTTCAGTTGTGGAGAAGCTCCTAAATCCTAAAGTTTCCTGAAATCCAACTAGATAATTAAAACACTCAATTTTACTTTCGGAAACGAAATAAAGGCAGTGAGGATAGGGTCTCAGTGAAAAGATGCTTGACCCGAAGTCGGAAAAGCTGGATAAGGGACTTCCTTGCTCTACATATGTACTCAGCCACACTGACATTTGGGTTCTGCTAAGGAGAGCAGCAGTAATACCTCAAACGAGGCTGGGAGGATTAAAAAGGAGATTCAGGGTCTGGCTCATAGAAGGTGCTTTAATAGTCACTCAGGCTGTATCCTCAAGCATGTACCTTACCAGTTGTCATTGCTTGCTGCTGCTATAGAAGGGGCTCATTCAGACTCAGAATATCACACCTGAGATTCAGCACAGTATAGACAAAAACGCTTGTGCATTCACTTTGATTCTAGAAATGTTTACCAAGTTGGGAAGTTGGGCACAGTGCTGGAGATGAAAAGGGGCTAAAGGATGCCCTCGTGGAGCTCCGAGTCTAGTCTAAAGGGGGAAACGTGTAGGCAAACAAACAAACACCCCAAAACAACAACGACAAAACCAGTAGAGAGTAAATAGCTTCTAGAAGGTGGTGTGACAGGCGAACTTACCGGAGACGGCAATGTGCTGAGCGTGAGTTTTTAAGGGTGAGGGACTGACCCCAGGCAGATGGGAGGTTCCAGGCTGAGGAAAAAGCAAATGCCAAGGAGGAGAGGTGCTGGGAAGCCACCATCCACACCACGCCTGGAGACAGATAGGTCCCTCAGGGCCTGTGGGTGGGGTATGAGGGCACCAGCCATGGGCTGAGGGCCAGGCTGTTTGTTGTCACTTCATGGGTTATATTTTCAGTAGTCTATCTGAGTCTGTCTTTGGGGGAACCTTGTGGGTTCTGCTTAAGAGATGAAGGAAGATGGGAGGAGGGCTCAGGGCCAAATGCCAGCCTCAAGCTCAGGCCAAGCAGGGAACCAAGGTGTCAGGAGGAGGCCTGTGCCCTCTCTTCTTATCCTCAGGCTCTGCCCTCCTGAATCAGCTCGCTAGCAAAGTTTACACTTGAGTCAGATCACTTGCAAAAGCCAGCCATCGATACTCCTTCTTAAGGAAAGCCATGGCCCCAGGGATGTGGGGACAGGTGGAGCTTCCGAGCTGGGGGTCCCCGGGGGCCGTAAGGTGATGTGATTTCTCCTCCTCCCTCCCTCTGTCCTGCAGCAATGGAACGGCAGGGACACGGCCCTCATGGTCACCCGCGTGGTCAACCACAGACGCTTCTCAGCCACGGTCAGCGTGGCCGACACCGCCCATCGCAGTGTGAGCAAGTACCGCTGTGTGATCCGTTCCGACGGTGGTTCCGGTGTGTCCAACTATGCCGAGCTGATTGTGAAAGGTGAGTGGCCCGTCCCACGGGGCTGATTTCACCGGCTGCCTTGGCCCCACCCTCAGAGGGTGGGAGGAATCCAGGTGCCTCTTCTCATCTCAGTGGAAAGACACACCCTTTCCAGTCCCCCATTCCCACCCTGCAGAGAAAGAGGTGGAGTTACTGTAAAATCATGCATATGGCATTGTTATTCAACAAGTTGAGTCTTATTGTAGGGTCCACCTGTGGGAACCTCTGGGGTATACAACATGGAAGGCATCTCCAGGTTTGGCTTTATTTTGCATTTAAAGTTTGAACCAACGTCCTTGTGTTTCGGTGGTGGTCTTCTGCCTTGTTAGGAGAGTGTACAATAGTTTCTGAGGGATTTTTTTTTTTTTTTTTAACTGAAAATGCGATTTAATGGCAATATTTTGGAAGGACTTTTGAAATAAATACCCCCCCCCACTGGCTTTGATTCAATTCTTTCCAGTTTTCTTGTTCTTGTTCACCTTGAGGTATTGTCAACATGCTTTACATTAAAATATGCACGTTGTTGCCTTTTCTGCTCCTTCCAAGGGCTGGGATATCCCATTTATTTTTGAAAGTCTAGATAATCTCTGTTGTAATGCTTAATGGTTGTATACTGTTTCATCAAGTGAGTCCCCCCCATTTCTTAAATTCTCCCTATTTGTCGTCATTTAGGTAATTCCAGGTGTTTTTGGTTTTTGTTTTATCTTTCCTCTGCATCAATTAACACCTCAATGGAGTTCTTCTAAAGAGAATATTTTTATTCTATTGAACCAGATTATTTCCTTGGATAAATTCCCTAGGGGTAGAGTTGGTAGAGCAAAGAATACCGGCATCTTTATGGATTTTTCTTTGTGTTGCAATATTGCTTTTGCAAAAAAAAAAAAAAAATGGGTTTGACAGTTTACACTGGAAAATTGCAGTGTATGGATGTACTCATTTTCCAGCGTTATGTTCACCGATTAAAATTTTAATATAGCATTACTTTAGTAAATGAAATAATGAAGCTATTCCTCTTATGCCAGCTGTGGAATGATACTTGGTGTGTATGAAGGTGAAAACATGGATCGACGCCCCCTCCCCGCCTCCCCCTTCCCTGGAAGTCTCCTGAGTTGGTTTCCTTGGTCAAAGGACGGGTTGGTGTGAGGGCCTTGACCTCTAGTTGCTGGCCCCTTGACCTCTAGTTGGTAGCCCTGCCTGAACCTAGACTGGGAGCTGTAGTCTTTTTTTTTTTTTAATTTTATTTTATTATGTTGTGTTAATCACCATACATTACATCATTAGTTTTTGATGTAGTGTTCCATGATTCATTGTTTGTGTATAACACCCAGTGCTCCATGCAACACCTGCCCTCTTTAATACCCATCACCAGGCTAACCCCCCCCACCCCCCCTCCCCTCTAGAACCCTCAGTTTGTTTCTCAGAGTCCATAGTCTCTCATGGTTCATCTCCCCCTCCGATTTCCCCCTCTTCATTTTTCCCTTCCTACTATCTTCTTTTTTTTGTTTTTTTTTTTTTTGTTTTAACATGTAATGTATTATTTGTTTCAGAGATACAGGTCTGTGATTCATCAGTCTTACACAATTCACAGCACTCACCATAGCACATACCTTCCCCAGTGTCTATCACCCAGCTACGCCATCCCTCCCACCCCCCACCATCAAAAAAAAATGAAATCTTGCCATTTGCAACGACATGGATGGAACTAGAGGGTATTATGCTAAGCGAAATAAGTCAATCAGAGAAGGACATGTATCATATGATCTCACTGATATGAGGAATTCTTAATCTCAGGAAACAAACTGAGGGTTGCTGGAGTGGTGGGGGGTGGGAGCTTTAGTCTGAGATTCTCCCTCCTGGGGTGTCCTGACTCTAGATGGATATTCACATGGCTGACCGTTTGTCATCAGTCAGGTCTTAGCTTGAATGTTGTCATGCCATCCCTCCAAGGGGATATCCCCAGCCCCAACCCCAGCTGGGTGTTTTCTATCAGGTCACTTGTCCCTTGTTCTACATAGCACCACACTTCAAAATTACATTTTTCCTTTATTCGTGTTCTTGGTAATTTTCCATCTTGTCCTTTAGAACATGAGCACTGTGAGAATAGGGGCACTTTTTGGTTTGGTTCATGTTGTACAAGTCCCCCCAGGCTTAGCCAAGTGCTTGGCATGAGTCCCGAGCACACCCAAATAAGAAACCACCGGCGTTCAGCCATTTGGACCTGCACGGTTGGTCATTTCATAAGGCTCAACCTTAAAATACTTGTTGAATGATGGATGAGTGAATGAATTATTGGCCTCAGCAGGAACTCATTTCATCTCCATAAAACCATGAACAGTTAAGCTGAAGATCAACAAATTAAGCAGTCATGAACAAAACAACCAACAGGGGAAAAAAAAAAAAAACCATCTTAAAATCGTTTACATTGAGAGCCATTAATATATAAAAGAAACCATCATTTCCATTGCATTAGGCTTATATATTTGCTTTTTTGTGTGCCGTTAGATTGATTTCTGTGATGAAGCAGCCTTTTGCAGGCCTCTCAGGCACTCAGTGAATCTGTGATTTCCAGAGCTGCCCCCTCTGGAAGTTCATCGTACCTCTTCCATGGTGGCCTCACACACTGGAGTGGGAACCCACCAGAGGATGGACTGTATCCGCTCACGCCCTCCACGGGCTCGCCTGCACCTTGCAGGTGCCCGGCACGAGGCTGGGAGGGAGATAACGGGATGAGTGACTGTGGCCACTGCTGGAGGGCTCTGATCTTTCCACACAGACCAATGGAACCGGAAAGCACTGGGTTTATTCTTCCTTTACATCCCTTGTTGAGGAGGAGGAGGTGTGGGACGCCAAATCCGGAGGGCTTTGGGGCTGAGGATGCGATTTCCATGGGGGAGCATCATTGCCTTTGTTTGGAGGGGTGGCCAGGGTTTATTGGGACAGTGGTTTATCCTTTGTGGGCTCTCCACCCTGGGCTGGGGTTCGGGCTGGGGGAAGCAGTACACTGGCCACGTGCAACCTTGTTGGCGCCTGGTATCATGATGTTATAAACAGTGTTGAAAGGGTCCAGACTGCATGCAAAGCTCATGACAAATCTCTGGACCTGTTGCTAACTTGCCCTTTTAACTCATGCTTCTCCCATCATTGCTCCCCACCTCTCTGGAGTGGAGTATTTACTACCTTCCAGGTTCCCAGAGAAATGAATTTAACCCTTTTTACACACACACACACCCACCCACCCACCCACCCACCCATAGCTAGTGGTAACCGAGCCAAATAAGAAAATGAAAGGCAGGGGATGCCCAGAGCAGCAGGAATCATTGGAAGCCTCATCAGAGGAGGCCTGTCACCCTGGATGTCTGGCCAGGAACCCATGGGAAGGCAGCAAACCAGAGCATTTGGGGGGAAAGTGTCTTATGAAGAATGACTCACTGGCCCCTTACCACCCCTTGCCATGACTTAGCAGGATGGTTAGATACTTTAGTACTGATGAAATATTTGCACTTGTAAAAAAAACAAAACAAAACAAAACAAAAAACAAGGAATAAACATAAATCTTCCTTCTTTCAGGAAATGGAGGAAATTTGGAAAAACAAAACAAAAGTGTTCTCAAGGGCTAAGTCTTCTCCCAGGGGATGGTGCTGCTATCCAAATTGAGTTTCTTGCATCCTGGTTTACACATCACCCAGGTGATGTGAGCTGGGGAGCAGGCAGCTGACCTAGGCATGTCACAGGAGGAAAACCACCCCTGGGCAGGTTTTTCTCCAGATTTTCTTCACTTCATTCCAATTCAGAGACAGGAAAGAACTCTAGAGCCCCGATATGTGGGTTTAAATCCTGGCCCCATCTCGTCCCAGCTCTGTGACCTTGAACATCAACCTCTTCCAGCATCAACTGGCTCATCTAGGAATGGGAATATAGGATTCCATACCTCAGAGTGGTGTGTGTCCAGAGGATTCAAGAAGACAGTGTGTGTAGAGGTTCTTAGAGCAGTGCTTGGCCCATTGCCCTAGAAGCGTTTGTTAACATAACTTGCCGAGGTTGGTGTAATTTCCCAGGTAAGGAGGTAAGAGATGGTGAAGGGCTGGGGTGGTGGTCCTCCTCTGCAGAGGGCCACTGGTGGTCTCTCCCCATACAGTCCTGTGCCAAGCATAGGGAAAGGGAGGGTGGAAATATAAAAGTGGGTGTTGACATGTGGGCTTGGGAAGTTTGTGTCATGGGGTCCATGCTAGGTCAGGCTCCCCGTGTCCCCTCCTCTACCCACCACTGGTGAGCCAGGAATCTGGGAACTAAGGAGAAGTTAGCTGGTCCTTCTTGGGCTCAGCCATCTGACCACATGGCATCATCCATTCAGAATGTGCCATACTGGGGCTGGGAGGTCACAGGGCGTCAGGAGCTGGATAGGGGCCCCTCTGATGGTATTCATAGCAGGTGCTTGCACCACGTCGAGCAATGTCTTTCTCTCAGTCAGTGTGTTTATGGCTGGCTGGCTTATGGTTCATGTGCTATCCTGGGATTGTGAACATCTGGGCTTTAGAAGATGCCATGTAATTTGAGTGTAGGTAATATCAAATTCTCGGGGTGACACAGATCAGAATGAAAGCAAATTGGAATTACTTAATTCTGAAGAGCTGTTTATTGAGTTGCGATAATGTACCTGGGTATACGTTAGATTACTCTGTAATTGAGATTTCACTCAGTTGACAGTCTGGCCTCTCAACCTGCCTGTTCCGGACCAGTGCTCACAAATGCGCTCATTCTCTCCCCATTTCTGTGTTTCCTCCTATCTTCGGTTTCAAGATGTTTTCGCTTATCCCAACCTTTATTCTGTAGGAGTCAGGAGATTCCCAGGACATAGGTGTCTTCAACCCAAGTTATGCAGATAGGGTCCTGATGAAAATTTGCTAACATAAAAATGTATTGTCAGTAGTGATTTTTAAATCCATCTTCCAACTCCACATAACAATGTACCGTGGGCTCAGAACCCTCTTATCAATATGTGGATTAGTGCCCAGAAGGAATCGAATCCTGGCAGTGTGAGTCAGGTGTTCTGAATTAAATACTGATGTTGACTTCCTACGATGGCAGCTTGGTAGGGTCAAGAGTAAGGATTTTGGATGTGAGCACACCTGAGTTTCAATATCAGTCCTGGCCCCAGCTATCTGGGTGACTTCAGGTAAATCACATGTTCCCTCTGGGCCTCAGGCTCCTCATCTGTTCACTGGGTGAGTGTATCTCATTGGATCCATTATGAGAGAGAGAGATTACATGTATAGATCCTAGTACAAAGTGGACACCCACACAGTTGTATCTGTAAGTATCAGTAATCCTATTTTACTACTATTTTAAGGGGTATGGCTTAAGTACATTGGCTGTTTTTCCTTGTCCTGCATAAAGGAACAATGACTTGTATGATATAAATTTAAGTTTAGCCATCTTAAGGTCTGTCTCTGAAATAGGATTGAGGTCACCAAATGCAGCCTGTTGTTCAAAGTCAGTCACAGAAATGCTTTATTGTGTTGCACTGCATTTTTTTTTTTTTTTTTTTAACATTGTGTTCCAACATTTAAAGGCATCCTGAAATCGCATCAGATTGGGCCACATCGAGCCTGCTGTGGCAGCCGTGGATGAGTGTGGCTGCTCCATTCTGGGACACATGCTGCACAGTTGACCACAGCCACTCCCTTGGCCCATTTCGCTGATGTCATTAGTCTGGTTTCTGTAGGCATTTGAGTTTACAGCTCTGGATTAGAGATTGCATGGCTGGAGTAGTAGACTTGTTCTGTGTTCATTTGTTTGATAGTTTGTTAAGCGCCAACTATGGGTCAGATAGTGTGATAAGCCCGTGGTTTAGTGGGAAGAATCATGCAAACCTGTAATGCGTGGTCATTTGGTTTGTGTTGGGTACCTACTGCCCTATCTTACTGATACTATTAATAACAGTATTCTATAGGGGCTGTTAGCGTGTCCCTTTTACAGATGAGGGCACAGAGGCTCAGAGAAGTTAAGTAACTTTCCCAAAGTCACACAGCTTATATGTGATGGAGCCAGGATTTAAAGCCAGGCCTGCTGGTGCCCCAGACTGTGCTCTTTCTTCTATATGTTTCTTAGAAAATTCAATATAGGGGTGCCTGGGTGGCTCAGTCGTTAAGCGTCTGCCTTCGGCTCAGGTCCTGATCCCAGGACCCTGGGATCGAGCCCCACATCCGGCTCCCTGCTCCGCGGGGAAACCTGCTTCTTCCTCTCCTACTCCCCCTGCTTGTGTTCCCTCTCTCGCTATGTCTCTGTCAAATAAATAAATAAAATATTAAAAAAAAAATTCAATATAGTAGCCCTGTCATCGGTGTGAGCTGAGAAAATGGAACAATGGATGCCATTTGAGAAAGTCCTAGAAAGTTTTTCTAAGTGCTCCCGTCTGTGAGGACTCCTCAACCTGGCAGGCTCGTGAGCAGGGGCGGCCTGGGGCAGTTTTCAGACATGAATGGGTGTCATGTTTGAGGTTGCAGATGTAGGTCGGGGGCGTACTGGAAGTCTTTGTACTAGAACAGAGTTGGAGCTTTATTCTGTAGGAGTCGGGGCTCTGATGGAACTCCCCCCATCCATGGTCCATAGACAGTAGTGCACTCACTCATGAGACTGAACCTCTGCATCCATCTGTTCTTCTCTTCCCTGGTCCCGACCGTGACCAGTGGAAAGCCATTGTCAGGCAGGTGGCAATGGTAAAAGGCACAGCCTGTGTTTGGAAGAGAAGTGAAGATCAGAGACAAACAGGACAGGGGCCCCTAGAAGCAGACTTGGCAGGAATTTGAGTGTTAGAGGTTTGTTTGGGACATTGAGAGGTGAGGTGGGGAGAAAGGGCAGTCACAAGAGGCATTTTCAAGCAAGTGACCATTGTGGACATCTGGAGCTCATTTCTCCTGGGGAAGCCGAGGATTCCGCATAGATTCCTCAGGTGTGAGAGAGCTGGGGTATTTGTACCCCAACCCCCACCATTCAGTGGTCGAGGGCTGTTCCTGGGGTGTTAAGGTCCTGGTACTTAAGGCTTGTTGGGTAGGACAGAGGGCGGCCTTCCGGGGCTTTGGAGAAAGCCCACAGCCAGTGAGATTCAGGTTAGGAGAGTTGGAAGTTGGCCCCCAGTCACTGAAAAAATAAGGCCTGAGAGAGGCAAGTGTGGGATCCAGCAGCTTGTGCTACACGGACCCTGTGGCATCTGTAGGCTTCTGATGTGACGGAGGCTCTTGGCCCGTCCGTGCCTCATCAGTGACAGTGGCCGGGAAGGGCAGCTGTATGCTAGGAGAAGCGAGGACCCACTCTGAGCAATTCTCTTGGGCAACCACAGGAGCTCTTCAAAGGCTGCCATCCGAACTGGACTTGGAGCGTCTGTCCCTGTTCTCTGCCAGCCCTTAGAGGCCAGGAGGAGCTGGGGGGCTGTATTGCCCAGCAGTCAGAGAGTGGGCTTGGGGTGGAAGAGCCTCTGCCCTGTAAACTCACTCCCTCGGTGTACCTGGACCCCTGCCACTCTCCACCCTAGACCAGGGGTCGGTACACCTTTCCTGTACAGGGCACGGTAATCAATATTTTCAGCTTCAGGGGCCATGCAGGCTCTTTTGCAACTATTAAACTCTGCTGTTGTAGCAGAAGCCTTAGAAAATATGTAAATAATGAGTGTGGCTGTGTGCCAATAAAACTTAAAGAAGCAGGTGGGGGTCTGCATTTGGCTACCAGGCCAGTTTGCCACTTGCTGCCCAGGACCAGCCCTTCCCTCCTTTCGGCTGGATGACTGTACCAGCTCTTTCCCTCTCCCACTCCTGCGCCACTGAGGTCCACTCTCTCTGCGGCAGCCTGTGTGATAGTTTGAAAACAAGTCATGGTGTTTTGTTGCTCAGAACCCTCCAGTAGTCCTATCTCCCACTCAGAATAAAATCTAAACTTCTTAACATGGTTTCTAGATCTGGCTCCTCTGTCTCTCTGATTCCTGACCCCCTGCCTCCTGTATTTGTCTTTTCATCCTCTTCTTTAGCCACACTGGTCCATTTCCTCTTCCTTGAACCCCACACTGTGATAGTTCTGACCTCAGGACCTTTGCACTTGCTGTTCTCTCTTGGCCTAAAATGCTTTTCTTCCAAATAATTACATGGCTCATTTGTTCTATTCATTCTGGTCTCTGCGCGGACATCAGCTTCTCAGAGAGCCTCCCCTGAGCACTTTATCTAAAATAGCACCCATCCTACCACCTGTAATGCTGTACCATTGTTCCAGTCTGTGGTTTTCTTCCCAGCCCTTATCACTGTCTGCCATTGTCATTTATATCTCTATACTGCATAATCTCCTGAAGGCAGAAGCTCTGTAGGTCTTGCTTCCTGCTGGATCCAGGATACCTGGCATATAGAAGGGGCTCGAACATTTGCTATATCCAGCAACATTCTCAGTGCTTCCTTCACAGGCATGCATAGCATTGCAGATTCTTCCTCACACCTTCCTTTTCCAAGGTTCTCGTTACTCTTGGAACCTTAGGTTTCCCTCCTGTCTCTGGGCAGGTTCCATCCTCTTGATGGATGCCACTTTTTATACCGCTTTTTTATCTTTTCCTTTTAGTCTTGTTCTCCTTTGCTTTATTCTTTTCTTCTTGGCTGTGGAAGCCATAAGATTTACAGGTCCCTGTATTACTCGTGTGGCCTTTGTCCTGCTTTGTTGCAATTTTGGGGTCTCAGTTGACCTGCCATGGCCATGCTACTTATCCAGTCTACCATGGGGCCATTCTCATGGTTATTTAAGAAACCTCTGGGCCTTCTTCAGTGCCGGTCGAGGGAAAGCTTGTCTCAGGTTGAGCCCTCCCCATTCTCCACTAAGTCCTACCCACTTGAGTGTACCTCTTCAGCCCACATCTCCAAGTGTTGGCCCACCTCTCCCCCACCAACCCCCATGTCTGACCTTGAGTTTCCAGAAAGATGCTATGCAAAAAAACCTGAGCATCTTCATCTTCTTTGCAGCCTTCATGTTCAGTAGGAAAATATCCTGATGCTTGGGTTCTTAGGTTTGTCTTTCTTCAGTCTTAACTTTTATTAATGGGTTGCATTTATTTTATTGTTATTCTTATTCTTATATTTTTGCCATGGCTGCTATTGGCAAGAACATCTAAATTGCAAATCAGAGGTCTTGGGTTCAAATCTTGTATTAGCTATGTGAGAATTAGGAATGTCACCTCATGACTCCCTAATTATAAAAAGGAACAATAGTGCCGATCCCCCTAGATTTGAGGGAGGGGTCACAGATATGTTCATCTTGTGTAAACAAAGTGCTGTTCATATGTTTATGCTTGTCTTCATCAACCCCACATTTGCCAGCTGCCCAGTCTTAGCCCCAACTCCCTCCTCCTTGCATAACGTCACTGCTAGCTTTTCATGGGAAGGGAAAAATGACAGATGGAAAGAAAGTGGGAAACTTAACTTGAGCATATGTGTGTGTGTGTGGGGGGGAGGCGAACCGGGAGAAATCTATGTATATTGTATTCTATATGGGCACAAAGACCAGCTTATTTTTAAAAAAGCGTAAATGTGGATAAATAAAACCTGACAAGTATTGGTTTCCTTGAATTATTTTGACTACTTTATCAGCTGCATGCTGATGTGTTGCGTTAACACTTTTAACGCTTTGGGAAATTAAATCAAATGGCAATTGCATTAAATCCTCATTCACTTGGAACATTACCCTCCTGTGTTCAAATGGAAGGATTATCTGAGGTATGGAATGAGCTGAAAGGTCTGTAGTTAGCTGGCATTTGTAGACCCTTTATTGCATGCCAGACACTGCCCTGGATATTTCACAGGAGGTTCCTTTAGATCCTCACCTGCTCCCATGTTTCAGATGAGGATGCGGAAGCCTGATTACCCAGCCTACTTAGGGTCCCACTGCCTGAAATCTGTCCTCTTCCTACTGTAATGGAGACTTTTTTCTGGGTCTCCTAATGCTAATTTTCCATAATGTTCTATTCTGTGACAGATATTCATGGAATATTGCTTCTGAGAACCTAAGTTTTAGGCCCAGTTAAACTCAAGTAAACCATGGACTCCAGATTTGGAAGGGATGCTACAGATCATTTTCTCCCTCCCCACCCTGGAGCTGAATTCCCCTCCGAAATGTTAGGTATGGCCTCCGTCTAGACCCTTCGCTGGGGGTTCTTTTGTCCCTCAGGGGATGTTTGGCAGTGTCCAATTTTTAATTGTCATACCTTGGAGGGAGTATGTGGAGGCCAGAGATATTACTAAACTTCCTACAAAGCACAGAACAGCCTCCATAGCCAACAGTTAGCCAGCCCCAAGGGCTAGTTGTGAAACCCTGTCCCTCCCCCCTCCCATGGGATGGTCTCTTTATCCCTGATGCTCTGCACTTATCTGCAATCCTGTGGGCTTCTGGTGGCTGCGGTAGGGGTGGGGGGTGGAGAGATGTGGGAGAAAGAAGGTAGAGCTAGTTATGTGGCTGTGAAGGAGTGATTCCGCTGGTCTGAGCCACAGTCTCTGAAAAATTGACATTGACTTTTGGTTTACTGTGACTTGTGCTCTTGTGGCCTCCCCTCTCCCATTTCTCCACTAAACACCTATGGAGACACAGTAAAAGGAAATTGCAGACTAACTACCCAGTGCTGGGAATGTGAGAATCTCTGGCTGTCAGGTCCGTGAAGCTGCTATGTGTGTACCAAACACATGAGCCTCCCCTTCTGCTGAGTGGAGCTGTGATTCAGAGCAGCTGCCTGACCAAGGACTACAATTCCCAGCCTGCCTTGTTCTCAGTGGGACCCTGTGATTCACTCCAGACAAAGAACGGTGAGTGGAAGTACATTCAGGGTCAGAGTGTTTAAAAAGTAGGCAAGTGATGTGATGAGCACTGGGTATTATATGCAACAGATGAATTATATTGAACACTACGTCTGAAACTGATGATGTGTACTATATGTTGGCTAATTGAATTTAAATTAAAAAAAAAAAGTAGGCAGTCATTCTCCACATTGTTCCTTCCCTCTTTAGTTGGTTGTGTGCAGATGACTCCAAGCCCCTAGAAGGCAGAGGAGTCAAACTATCAAACAATTCTGGGTCCTTGAGTCACCCTGTGGAGAAAAATTGCCTGCTAAGCAGGCCTATTATTGAAACGATAATGAATTATTATTGTGTGAAGCTACTATGCCTTGGGGTCTGTTTGTTATAGCAGCTAGCATTAGATTAACTGATACAGGCTGGATGAAGAAAAGTCATTAGCAGCCTCCCCAGGCCTATCCTCTTGAACCAGAGCTTTCTCTCCTACTTCTGAAGAGATGAGAAGGTACTTCTCCTCTCTCTCACTGATACTGGGCCCAAAAGTCTACCAGATAGCTGGATGATTATCCTTTTTTTTTTTTCTTCCAGGTGTTGCTTTTATTTTAAAGGTTAAACAATATTTCTCTTTCCAACTATTATTTATTGATGTCGAGACTACAAATTCCAGAACAACATATGAGGGCAGAAACTGTGTGTTTATGTTAAGGAAAGGGGGTGGGCATGGCCTTGGCTGTGGCATGTGAAGCTCAGGAACAGTGGGAGCTCAGGCAGGGTCTGGCCAGATGGGACAGCTTGGAAGCCCTATCCAGAAGGGTGGGTCTTATGTTAGGAGTCTGAGGACCAGCGATAGCCCTGTCAGGTGTATCACAGGGTAAGACCCCAGCCCCATGTGAGGGAACCGGAGAGCAGAATGGTGGGGCAGGGAGTGGGCTGGGGCTCTGGTCTCATGAGGACCTGGTGCAACAGGCAGGCTGTCCAGGTGAACAGTCTGAGTCAGCCCAGTGTGACCAGGGGAGCTGTCCTTGTGCCTGGTCTCCCCTAGCACAGCACCTCTCCAACCAGGTCAGTCTACCTACCAGTGGAGCCCAGTGATTCCAACTGCGAGTGGATGGGATGGAGAGAGGAGGAAGAGCACAGCACTTGGCACTTCAAAACAAGCACCACCAATCATTTAGAAGTGGCTCTTCATCATGGCAGCATGTTTAAACATTACATAAAAATAAAGTTGGAGCAGTTAGAGAGATGCAGATGCCAAAAAGCAGTATTTTAGCGGTTTGGGCTGGGGGCTGGGGGGAGCAGCAGGTTCCCAGTGTAGTCAGTGGGGTTCATTATGCCTACACTGCATTGTTAAACCCCACACTCCTGTCCCCTGCGCAGGGTGTGCTGCCATCTGCATCCAGGGAATTCCAAACCAGTGCTTTGGTGAGGTTTAGCTTAGAACTAAGGTAGCTTCCATTTTACAGCTAATTAGCTTTTTTTTTTTTTTTTTTTTAAAGACTTTATCCATTTGATAGAGAGAGACACAACGAGAGAGGGAACACAAGCAGGGGGAGTGGGAGAGGGAGAAGCAGGCTCCCCGCCTAGCAGGGAGCCCGATGCGGGGCCCGATCCCAGGACCCTGCGACCATGACCTGAGCCAAAGGCAGACGCCCAACGACTGAGCCACCCAGGCGCCCACAGCTAATTAGCTTTGAATGACCATTTCTCTGGGCCTCTGCTTCCCCGTTTGTCATAAGCCAGGGCTGTATTATACAGGTGGGTTTCAAACTTAGTGCCCCCTGAAACAATAGAATGCTTTCCATAAATAGTGTAGAAAACCAATGACACAGCTCTATGGAATCGTGGGGCTCTTAGGATGATATAAAATTTCTGTTTCACCACCAGCTGGGCAGGTGGATTTCTTTACTTATTTAAGGGTGTTTTTTTGTTTGTTTGTCTTTGTGTTTGTTTTTGAATGCATTTGATCGTTGTGTTTCTTCATACTTTTCCGGACCCTGGTAGCAGTGGGGCTAGGGTTTGGCCTCTTCTCTTTTAAATGAAATTTGCTTGCACCAGCTTTTCATTATTAGTCAGAGTAGCAGGTCTCTTGCTTTCTATGTGTATCTAGAGGCAGATGTGACTCACAGCCCAATAAATGGAACTGCTTCTTTCTGATGGAGCTCAGCCTGGTGGTATGGAGCAGACCCTTAGTGGCAGAGCAGCTCATCATCTGTTCTAGGGAGGGAAGGCCTCCTGTTTGAGTTAGTCACTGGCAAAATGTGCCCTATGGCTTGCTCTTCTCATCTCACACACGTGAGGGGGGTACCGCTGGGGCCCCACGGGAGAGGACTGGGATTCTCCTGCCTTTTACAAGCTGTAGAAAGTGCCCTTCCTAAGGGAAGACCAGGCGGCTGTATTTTAGAAGCCGGCAGGGCTGCGTTTGACTCCTGGCTCTGCCCACTTTTTGCTGTTGAATTAAACTGCACCAAGGAACCGAGCCTCAGTTTTCCCATCTATAAAAGGGAAAAAAGTGCTGTTATTTGCTTTGTATTTTCTGAGCCTCAGTGAAATAAGGCATAGAAGTCCAGAGTGTGGGACCTACTTCATGCCAGCTGGGAAAGTTTAAAGACTCATGTGATGATATTACTTGTTCTCTGTATCATTTATTTTTTTTCTCCTGGGTAGGCAGGAAGGTTACATTTCTCAGACTCCTACATCCAGCTGAGACCAAAGGAATGTGTGCCAAAGTGATCTATGTCCCTTCCAGGCCAGACCTATACAAAATTTCCCATGCACCAGGCCCCTGTCTTTTCCCCTCCTGTTGTGACATTGGAGATCGTATGATGAGGCAGGTGGCATCTCTAGAGAGAAGTCTGCATCCCTGAATGATGTGTAGAGCCCAGCACCACGTTCCCCACCCATAATCTCACCAGGCTGTTACGTGAATGAGCAGCAGGTGAACCAGCCATGACCAATGTCCCTTACTCAGTCCTCTCCTACCCTGATGGCTTACAGAGACTTCTTTCTAAGGTTTCCACTGGTATAGTGGACAGACACCCACAGCATCAGGACAGTGCCATACTTCCCACTTGGAATTTTGTGGGAGTCCGACAGCGGCCAGAAAGGGATTTGCTGAGTTTGACCTCATGGTGAACGGAGTTAGCTGATTCTCTCTGCCTGATGCCGTCTGGACTGACTCATCTCAAAGGTGCTCCTGCTCTCTGGGCACTGCTGCCCCAGGCACGTCTGTACTCATCCCTGTGACTTCTTTTGGGCGCAATGAGCTGACTGCCCCTTTCCCCCTTCACCTTTCTTTCCCTAGCTAGACTGATGCACTCCATTTAGTAACCAAGGAAGCCTACAGACCTAGGGACAAGGGTGACTCCTCCAGATGTCTCTGCCTATCTCTGCTGAATCCTAGGCTCTGTTGATTTTATTCCTTGGTTTCTGTGATAAGCAGGGATGAAGGAAATGGCAGAATACCCACCTCCCAGGCCTTGGCTGGGTGTGGACTTGGTCCTCTTGCTGTGTCTAGAGGCCCCACCTCTACGGCCCAATACCAAGCTACCACCTTGCCCATCCCACCTTATCAGCCATGACTCTGGGACTCCTGATCCCCAGGTCATCAAGGGCTGCCCTGCCATTTCCAGAAGCTGTGGAGAGGCAGCTCATAGAAACACCTGTTGTCATTGACTTTGCATGAGAAGAGCCCATGACTTGTGTTCCTGGGGTTGTATCTGAGAGGAGCTCTCATAATCCCAGATTTGTCTGCAGCCAGGATGCCAACAGAAGTTACCCTGCCTTTTGAGATTTGGGTAGAATGAAGTCTGTTTCATATGTTTGCATATTTCTGGGGATGCAGATTCTGGTCACTTCTAACTCTTTGTTTTCTATTTCTCTGGTTTTTAGTGTCAGTTACTTCTTACTCCTTACACATTCTCTCTGCTCTACGCCATCCAAATTTGGAACTTGGACTTCTTTCCTCAATTTCCTTTCATTCTTTCCTTGACACATACATATGCATGCATGCACCCACCCCCCCAAACACACACTCTTTGAGGTATGGCTGACTTTGGAGGATTTAGGGCAAGGGATGGGGCTTATAGCACAGTTATGTGAACGCGTCCAAATGGGATGTGGGGTATGCGTGCTCTAGCAAGCGCTCTGGCCACCCCATCAAGAAGTTCTTGGTGGCTGCTGTCTCCTCTGAAGACTTTGGCCTCCTGCCCTGTTGCCCTGGCTCCTCCCCTCTCTTGCACCCTCAGGAGCTCGGAGGCAGAGCATCCTGGCAGCAGACAGCGGCTCTGGGACCTGTTTGCACAGCTCATTTCTGCCAGCCCCACTTGCCAGTTATTTCTCCATTGGCTTTGGATTAATTCTGCCTGGCAGATGCATGACTCTCCCCTTGCCTTTCTTGTGCATCTCAGAAGTGGGCCCAATTTTACCTCTAGCGTGGATCCCACTCTTGCCTGGGACCTCAAGACTTACCTGGAGATCTCTGCAGGCCACAGCCCTGCCCACACCTCACGCTTGTCCTGCCAAAGGTGTGTGGTTATTGACATAGTCAAGGGCAGGCGGGCCCAGCAGCGGCTGCTGTGAGGCGAGGATGGAGAGGGGGAGCTGTGCTCAGTCTGGACCCTCTCAGGGCTGAGCGGCAGTGCTCCTCGTCTGATTGGATACAGCCCCAGAGGGAGGGCACTGGTTCATGTCCCTGGGGTGCCCGGGCATGGAGCTGCCTCCGTGTAGAGTCACATCCCAAGGCTTGAATGGTGGAATCAGGACTCTGTCTCCTTTCTGTGTTTCCTATTCTACTTGTTCCTCCTCAATGTTATTCGTAGGTATGCTCATGGGGAATGGTGGGGGCAAAACAGGGGGCTGGCGGCTTCAGGTCCACCCTTCTAGTTTAACAAGTGAGAGAGTTTTCGTCTCTCTGTGTCTGAATGTCCATCTCCTGAGAGGATTTTGAACATCCCTGCCTGGGTGGATAACCAGTGCTGGACCAGCTGTTCTGCCCAGTAGCATGGGGAAGGGCCCCGTGGGAACCCAGTGTCCCCGTCTGCGGCCAGCGAGGCAGTGTGTGAGGAGTTGAGGTGCTCCAGGAAGATGCGGTGGGGTGGGACCCTTCCCCGAACGAGGGGTTCTAGGCAGACAGAAATTGGGCGGGCATGGGCGGGGCACCCCTGGTATGTGTGCTGTTCTGGGGCTTTCTAGAACAGTGAGGGGAGGATTTAGGATGCACTTGTAGGCGTGGTCTAAATCTGGGTCCCTTGGTTAAATAACAGGCTTAAGTAACAATGATGTACTTTGTTTTAGTGAATTTCACTCCGATGCACGGCCATCTCAGAACCAGACATGTGTCTGTGTCTGTCCCTCTCTGAGTCCAGTCTGTCTTTGCTCGCTGCTTCCTGGCTTCCGTTCTCAACCCCCCCTCCCCCCCCCAGCCCTGTCATTCCTTCAGGTCACAAATGTAACTGGCTCCCTGTACCTGCTTGCCGGTGCCCTCTGGTGGGATGCTTCCTCCTGGGAAGCTCCGCTCCCCTACCCTGTCCCCCTCCCTCTCCGTCCTTCCCAACTCCTTACTCCCTCTGTCCCTGCCCTCTGTGTCTCAGCCTTCCGTCACTTCCTAATGCCTTGTTACATGCCAGCATTGGGGGTGATACCGTAGGTCTTGGACTTGTTGGCAGCGGCTTACCCAGTCCTGATAACTTGGGAATGGGCTGGGGCTGCACAAATGGGTGGCACTGGCATCTTCCTGTGAGTCTTCTCCTCTGGTCAAGGACAGCAAGCAGCTAGCTCCATTTACTACTTTGTTAAGCCAATATAGAAATATATACCTGGGCGGTGCTGTCTGCAAATGCCCCTATTAACTGATTGGTCAACGAGGCAAAGGTTCATGACACACCTCCTCTGTCCCAGGAATCTTCTAGACCCAAGGGATACACCAAAGATCTGTGTGGGGACAGGGCTTTTATCTTGGAGCGTACATTCTAGAGGAGGAGAAAAGAAGGAAAGGAGTTAACAAGGGAGTGAATGGTGAGAGTGTTTCAGAGAGTGTTAAAAATGCGGTTCTTAATTCTGTAAATAACGAGAGCTTTGCAGAGAGGGACTGCTTACATATGTCCCTACAGCCCCAAAGCAGGCCACAGGATGACTTGTGTTCAAACCCCAGCTCTGCCACCTGGCAGCTCTGCGACCCAGGCATGCTGCTGGGCTCATGCAAGCCTCGATTCCCCCCTGCATGTGACCCCCGTCAGAGAGGCTCACCTCTCAGGTTGGTTGTGAGGTATGAGCGGGCATTGGGGCCAGAACGGGAGCCGCCAACCCAGGGCCCTGGCTCACAATACACTTGTTGGGGTACTTGTGCTTGCCACCCCCAGGGCGGCTCACCGGGACAGAGTCAATCTGCGATTGTGTTCGTTTCCTAGGGCTGACATGACAGACGGCCATAAACAGAGTGGCTTCACGTAAGAGGAATTTATTTCCTCACTGTTCTGGAGCCTGGAAGTCCATCAAGGTGTCGGCACTTTTGTAGGACCTTTTTTTTTTTTTTTTTTCCTTTTCCTTCCCCTCCCTTTCTTGGCTTAGAGACACATCACTCTGATCTCTGCCTCCATCATCACAGGGCCTTCTCTGTGTCTCTCTGTGTCTAAATGTTCCTCCTCTTATGAGGACACAGGTCATTGAATGAGGACCCACCCTAGTTCATTACGAGCTTGATTACATCTGCAAAGACCCTGTTTCCAAACAAGACCCCACCTCTAGGGACCCCATTGCCTACAGAAGGAGCTGCCTCCATAAATTGGACTCTGTGCCTCTGCATCCCATAGCTCTCTTGAACCCCTTCCATGAACTCCCTTCTCAGACAACCCCACAGACTGTAGTCCCACTACCAGCCAGTGGCCTCACTCCTCACGTGACCTTCTGATGTGCCTGGTTCCTGGCCTTCTGAGTCTGCCTTGCCTACCTGAGTTAACTAAGAAGACCTCTCTAAACTGCACATCTTTTAGCAAATGTGTCCAGTCCATTAGACGAAGGGCTCCATGTGCTCAGGCATGAGGTCTGTGCTTGCTCATCCTGTGTCCCTACTGCTTGGCTCATTGGACATTTGTTGTGTGAACACGCCCGTTATAAGACCTCAGTACTGCTTATTGGGAAGGATGAGCAAAGCCCTTTGCAGTCTCTTTTCTTCCACACCTTTACACTGCACTTGGGCTAGAAAACAGCCTCGGCCATTACAGACAGCCTCTACGCTTTTGCACAGACTGGGCCCATGGCTCGGAATGTTGTTCCCCGCTTAGCTCTTCAATGGCTCAGCCCAAGCATTTCCGCTCCAGAGAAGCCTTCCTGGCAGCCTTCCCCACCGCTGAAAATTAGGGTATACGTCCCCAAATCTGTACCCAGTTAGCAGAAACTCCTGCTAGACTAGAATGTCTTCAAAGACAAGGACTGTGTTCAGTTTCTCTCTTTATTCCCAGGATCACTGTGTGTAGAAGGAATTCTGTTCATAGCTGCTTAAATGAAATCCGGGAGTTCTTTATGTAAACAAAATGATGGGTATTTCCCAAATAAGCTATAATTCTTATTGTTTCCATTTTCTAGGTGAGGAATCAGAGTCTCAGAGGTGAAGGGACTGCTAAGCACACAGAGCTGGCGTGAAGTCAGGGGGATGAGAGGCCCTGCTGTCCCCTGTGGGAGACGCATGCTCAAGCACATGGGAGGGTAAATGCTAGGGCACGGGCAGCCCCCACAGAGACCCAAGGAGCCCCGAGGGAGGCCTGCCTCCTGGCTGCACCCACGCAGAGGCTCTGGGCACCAGGATCTGCAGCCACTGCCCTCATCGGGATTCTCTGGAGACTCCTGTTCTAACTGCTCTTTTCAAGTATCGTTCTTGCAGTTCGACGTGTGGGGGACAGAGTGTTTGTAGCAACTGCTAATGACAGGGCTACTGAAAAAGACTGTCTATTTTTGGAGTTAAGCCTCAGCCTAAAAGAAATAAAAATAAACATTGAGAGGTTTTTTTTTTTTGCCCCTTAAGAAAAGTAATGTAGAAAAAAAAATCCATTCCATCTCAACATCCTCTCCTGCCTAGTGACGGTGGAATGGGAATTTACTCCGGGGCTGGAGGTCAGGGGGACTGGGTTTACATCCTGGCCTCGCCATGACCTCACTGTTCCATGGGATGCTACCTTGCATTCCTGCTGGTCCCAAGGACAGCAGTGGGTTCAGGCCTGGGCTGGCTGCAGCCTCTTTTCTCTCCATTAGTCCCAGCTGGCCCCATCACAGTCCTCAGCACCAGTCGGGACCAGGTGAGAGGGCTTGAGCTTCCCCAGAGCCACTCCTAAGTAGCAGACTCCCAATATTCTGCCTCATCTACCTCAATCTTATCTGAATGTCAGTGAATCATCAGCAGAATGCTCCTGCTAATCATGATAATGATACTAATACTGGTCATGTCTAACATATTCTGAGAGATTACTATGTGCCAAGCCCTCGCTGAGCCCCGCTGGAATGTTATGTTGTTCTGCAAATATTTACTTTTCCTGATCCCACCCCATGGGCAGAATGCACTTGCTACTGAACTTTGACAGGACCCCAACTTTGAGCTTAGCCGTGTGACTTGCTTTGGCCAATACAATGTGGGAGAAGGAACAGGGTGCTAGTGTCAAGAAAAGGTCACATGTTTCTGCTCCTCGTCTTTCTCACTGTTGGTAGCAGCTGCTCCTTCAGCCTCATTCCTGGAATGAGGGGCATAAGGAGCAGTTTCGAACCCAACTCGGAGTCAAGCCACACTGACCCACAGACCTGAGAAAGAGAAGTGTCTGTATACATCTTTAAGATTCAGGGATGTTTGTTACTACAGCAAACCCTGACTAATACAGCACATTTAAAGGATGATCTTTTTTTTAAAGTTTTCTTTTTTTTTTTTTTTATTGTCAGAGACAGAGAGCACAAGCAGGGGGAGGGGCAGGCAGAGGGAGAAGCAGGCTCCCCGCTGAGCAAGTAGCCCGATGCAGGACTTGATCCCAGGACCCTAGGATCATGACCTAAGCCGAAGGTAGACACTGAACTGACTGAGCCACCCAGGCATCCCTAAAGTATGATCTTGAATAAGGAAGTAGCTATAGTGTTCCCTCATTGACATATGGGGTTGGGCTAGATCATTTTCTTTGAGGATGCCACTGAGCTCTGACCTGTAATCCTAAACCGTGGGAATCTGGCAGTGTCCGCTCTCTATTCAGGTTGTGGTCAGGGGGCCTCAAAGAACAGTGTCACTGTATTGGGCGTGGATGCTAAGGGTTGACTGAGAGACAATCTGAAGGCAGGAGGGGACACCATCTCTTGGCTTCCTGCTGGTGTGTGGTGGGGCTCAGGGCAGTCCTTTACACTCCGCAGAGAAATTGGCTTCTGGAAGACCACCCTGCAGAACAGGAGTCCATGTTGTTGCACAGGACTTACACTCCCAGTGGCCCATGAGGATCCCAGTCGCAGAGTCCTCTAGCTCTGCTGGAGTTGCAGAGTTGCAGAGTCCTCTAGCTCAGCCTGTCAGAGGCGTGAGGCCTGTTGGGCCATCTGTAGAGCTAAGATTCTCCTGGGGCCATATGCAGGGCAGCTGGAAGCTGGGCCAGGTAGCAGAGGAATCATTAAGGGAAACACATCTCAGACATCATGTTCTTGAGGTTTCATGTCTGAGTAAGAGACTTGGCTTCAGGGTCTGGGTCCCAGCTGGGACTCGAGCCATCTCTGGAACTGCCTGAAGTACCTTGCAGTATAACCCCTGTTGTCACTAGGGCCTTCTGTCCACACTGCCCCAGCACCCAGCACCCACTGGATCCCCACTTCCAGCGCATCCCTAGATCTGGGCCCTGCTGTAGGAGGAACCCAGGGGACCAGTGTGCCAAGGATGGAGTGCTGTTTCCTGTGCAGTCAAGGCATGTGTGTTGGTAAGCCCGAACAGTTCTGCTTAGAAGCCTGTAGCCCGTCATGGCTGCGGGGGCAATACACAGAGCCGACTGGCAAAGCATTATACTGATTCCAGGCAGTAACTAAAGTGAGAGTTCAAAAGATGTTCTGGAAGGCAGGCAGCCCTTGGCTCTGGTGAGGCACTAATGAGCTCCCCAGCCAGCTACAGCTCCACCTGCATCTTCCCAGCAAAAGACCCAGGGCTGGCATTGAAGAGGGTGCCAGCAAGGGCGGGTGAAGAGGTGATTAATGCAGGGCAGCTTCATGGGCTCCTACCAGCTTCTCTCCCGGAGTCTTTTATTTCTTTTTCCTTTTATCTCCACAAGGCAAAGTGAAGAGCCTGGGAATTCCTCCCTGTATCATGTTCTGATCTGTTTGCTTGTATCAATGAGGCGGTCTTTCAAAAGACAGTAATTCTTCCTCCTTTAAAGGGACGTGATGCCCAGTGATTTGCCTTGTTTCCTCCCCCGTGATCCTCGGCCCCCACCCCCTGGCTTCCTGAAGCCGAGTCTCCCTGTTTCCAGGTGGATGTCAGGATGCACATCTCACCTGGAGGGCAGGTATCTAAGTCTTACATCTGGGGAGGGAATTGATTGAGAGCAGGTGTGTGCCAGCACGTTATGGGCACCTTTACTTCCTCATGAGGTTGCCTCCCTGTGTTCTCATGCCCGGAAGCCTTCTCAAGAGGTCAGCTTTTCTGTTTATCTATCCCGAGATTGATTCCTTGTCTCCTGTGCAACCTGTCTGTGCTAAAGTGTATCTTCAGCATAGAAGCAACAAGAAGCAGACCAGGAAGAGGATGTGGGATCTTTTGCAGCTTATTAAAATAGGAGCATCTGTATTCCTTTTTTGCACCTTGAATTTTAAAAAATTGCTGTATTTCTCTTGCTTTCCAATGGCATGGCTCACTAGCTATGTTTAAATTCTGGACCCTGAAGCAAATATCTCAGCCCTGAGCCCTCGCACATCACACTTGAAAGAAACCTGGGTGCTCATCTCAACTCTGCTACCAACAGCAATGACAAGAACCTGACCAAGTCCCCAAACAGGAAGCGCATGATCTTCCTTCCTTCCGTGGGTTTCCCTCTGCCATTCTCTTTGCTCTGTGCCCCTTTACCTTCTTTCACCCTGTCATCTTTCAAAGTTCGGTTTAAATGTCACCTTCTCCACGAAGACTTCTTTAACTTGCTCGAGCAGATAGGAACATTCCCACTTCTTAGCTCTTTTGAACATCCCTCCATGTGAAATATTTGTTGTTGGTTTGTTAATTCACTTAAATATTTATTGGGTGGCTACTATATGCCCAGGCACTGCTGTAGATACTAGGGATACAGGGGCTGATCAGACTCACAAAGTGTGTATTGTAGACCGGCACTGTCCAAGGGAACTCTTTGTGGTGATGGAAATCTCTGTCTCTCCTGTCTGCTATCTGGACTCAGTAGCCACATAGGGCTGTTGAGCCCTTGAAATGTGGCCGTTGTGACTAAGGCATTGAATTTTAAATTGCATTTCAGTTTCATTCGTTTAGCCACACATGGCTAATGCCTACCATATTGGACAGCACCATTTTATAGGGAGAGATGGACTTTGAACGAGTTAATAGATCACTATATTACTACCAGTTGTGATGGGGCCATGTTGGAATCAGAGTATAGTGGCAGAGAATAAGGGGAGACCTATTTTGGTAGATGAACAAGAAGGGTTTCTTGGAGGAAGTGATGTTTTGATTGAAGACCTGGGGGATGAGAAGGTGTCAGCCATTTAAAGAGTGGGAAGACTTTCTAGGGAAAGGGGACATTGAGTAGGCCACACTAGAGGTAGGAATGAGTGTGGCATGCTGCAGGAATTGCAGGTGGTCAGAGTGGTTGGAATGGAGTGAGTGAGAGTACTGGGAGTGGGGGCTGGGGAGATGGTTAGGGGCCAGACCGCTGAAGGCAGTGGAGGCCATGGGGGACAGGAGGGGGCTTGTTGGAAGTCTTCCCTTCAGGTAAGAAAGAGCAGGGCACTGAGTCCATGTCCCCCGGCTGTCAGCTCAGGACTTGCACTGTGCCATGCTGCCCAAGCGCTGTGGGCTCCCAACATCCGTGCGTTGCTGGTCTGGTGGCGAGCCTCATCTGCATTCTGTTTCTGTCCCTGTCTCCAGCCTGACTTATTTAGGCCTGTCTAATTTATGTAGCTGCTGTACATGGGTAGTGCATGTCGGGCTCAGGGGCCTGCCCATGTTTGTCTCTGTGAAAGAGAAATACTGTCTTCACTGGAGCCATCTTTTCTGATTGTGCCTGCTTGGTAGTTAAGATTCTGGGAGCATTTAGCGCAAGGAGGAATTGCTGTAATGACAAGTGGATCCTTCCATAACCTCTACTTAATTGGATGAAGTGACAGCCCCAGTGAAGACTCAAATAAAATTTGGTGTAATTAGACTGTGCTGAACGGCTGGTGCCAGAACCAGTGTGGAAAGCTTGCAGCTGGTCATTGGAACCATGGAGGAGTCCAGTTGGACCAGAGGAGCCGCCTGTGCTTCGGGTCCAGGTGAAGGTGTTCACTTCAACTGCTCATCCTCCCCATGAATTCTGTGCACCTCCTCTCCAGAAGTTTCCTTGAAGGACGTGGCGGGAAGCACTGAGACAGAGGGAATCTCTTCGGTTGGCTTCCCTGGAAACAAAATCTGAGAGAGTTGGATGCAGAGGGTTTATTCAGGGAAGTTCTATGGAGGCCCACCCATAGGGGAATAAGGAAGGCAGGACTGAGCAGAGGGTGAAGCTGGCCTGCAGTGTGGTTACAACTGGAGGTGGGAGATCCTTGGAGCTTGGACAGCCCTTCAGCATTGTCCTAAATTTGGGCTCGAGGATGGGCCTTGGCATTCCCATGTGCCATTGACCATGTCCCCTTACCTCCAGCAAAAGTAACCTTGGATGAAGCAGTTCCTGGAGAGGGATGAAAGTGGGAGCACTTTGCAGTTGACACTCCCAGCTGCTGGGTGAGGCGTGCACCTGCCTCATAAGCAGAATACTACAGTATCTACTACAAGGGCAGCAGGAACCCACAACCCATGGTTTCCCGGGCATGCCTTCTCTTCCTCAGATGTTGACTCCCAGGAACCCCCACACTTTCTTCTGTTGCAGTCCTCTCTGTCTTCCACCTGTTCTGGGTGAAATGGAGCAAGTCCGTTGACTACCTGGACTCTGGTTTCCCCTCCCTCCTCTCTTCTGCTTGCTTCCAGCACCTGCACTGACCTCCAGGGCTCCCTTCCTCCTGCTTTCAGCTTTGGTTTCCCAGGGCTGATCAGCTATGTCTGAAAGCAGCTTCCCCCTGCACTCCCACTCCCACTGTGCTACTTCCCTTTCGGGGGTCTGGTTCCCAGCAGTGAGTCTGGAAGCCTAACGTCCCCCCTCTGTCAGAGCACCCGAGTGTGCTGGTGAGTTGTGTGAGCTCCAGGCCAGATACCAGGATGAGGATCCCCACTCTGTCGCTTTCCAGATAAGCTCTCCTGGGGACACAGGCCTGGATTCATTTGTTTTGTGTTGTACTTTGATCATTTTGAACCTTTTGCATCTGTGAAATGGGGATATGTCTACCCGCATAACAGAGCTGTTTGAGGACTAGCAAGACAGGCCCACAACACAGCACCCAACCCATGGTAGAAATTGTCATTATTTGTCTTCATTGACAGCCATGGTCAACTCAGCCTGGCCAAGGGCAGTTGAGGCCAAATCTCAGAGCCAAGCATAGAGCCCGGCTGCAGAAATGCCGTCCTGAGCGTAGCTAGAGATGAGATGAGCTAGGTGTGGTGAAGCAGGTTATCCACAATTTGGTTGGGCCTCCAGCCAAGTTTGAGCCTACTGCTCAAGAGATTATTATGGATGCCTCGAGGGCTGTATCTAAGTGCAGACCCACATCTCACGGCCAAGGGCCAAGCAGCATTCAGCCCTGGTTCATGCCCCTCCTCTGCCTGTGCCATCCTCCCACCCAGCTCTTTCCCTATGCAGCCACAGGCTCAGCTTCTGCATGGGAGAAGGGGGCTGTGAGAATCGTGTCTCCCTGGTCCCATAGCTCGGGCTCAGTGTGGGCGTCTTGCTGTCCTTGTGTGCAGCGGGGAGCCGACCTGGAATCCCACACCCCAGTCCTGTTCTTCTCCCATTGTTGGACACACAGCAAGACTCCACAGGCAGTGGAAAAGAAAAAGACTTGATCACTGTTTATTTTCCTTAATTTTCATTGTGCCTCTTTTATTTTTACCCTTGATTACAAGCATCAGAAAAGTTCCTCTCTGTTTTTTCTCGTCCTTTGCAGCTGTTAGTTTGAATAGCATCTGCTAGACTGACACCCCTGGTAGGCTCAGAAAAAAGAGAAATTAGCTAAAAGTGTAACAAGGGAAGCATTTTTAGTGGGGAGCCTTGTTTTGCCAAACCTGCAGTCTTTTGCCTGGCTCTGGAGCTGCCTTTGAATGCCAGCCCACAGCTTCTTGAGACAGTGTTTTTGTTGTTGGTGTTCTTGTTTTCCTTGGTGTTTTTTTTTTTTTTGTTTTTTTGTTTTTTTAATTTGAAGACAGATTGGCTTCCTTGTAGCCCCTCTACAAATAGTTCTGGGGATCCAGTCACACCATTTATTAGGGAGGGGCAGTCTACTTGTCATGTGGTAAAGATTTCAGTTGTTTTCATGTCCTTTGTTTACTCCTTCGGTCTTGTATATTTATTCATTCATCAGACACATTTATGTATCTGCAAATCACTTAGCATTTTGCCAGCAGCTAGGATATAAAGTTAAATTAGACGATTTCCCTGACCCCAAAGATATAGTCTGGCTGGGGAGAATTGTATGGAAATGGATGATTGCAGTGAAGGGTGAACAACATCACATATTGGAAATGGTCATTGTTGATGTATGGGCATGCTGTCATTGTCCCTTGGCCCTGTTCTCCATTTTAACACACACTGCCTGTATGACCTTGGATAACTTACTCTTTTCATGCCGGTTTCCTCCTCATTTATAACATGGCAATGATAGCATTCATCTCAGAAGGGTATAAGGATTAAATGAGATAATATATATGTGATGCTTGGTGGAATGTCTGGTGTGGAGTGAGGTGTCCGTAAATGTCAGCTGCTGTCCCTGCTGTTGTTAAGGGAGCTCAGGCTGTGGCTTCAGAGTTGGGGGTTCAAAATGTGGCCTCATCACTGAATAGTTTGACCTGTGGCAAGTCCCCTAACTTCTCTTCCCCTGCAAACTGGTAATATAATTTTACCTACAAGTAAGGCGGTGCTACTCAGAGCATTCTGGTCATGGACCAGCAGCATCATCATTGCTGGAAGCATATTAGAAATGTAAATTCTCAGGGACACCTGGGTGGCTCATCCGGTTGAGTGTCCAACTCTTGATTTCAGCTCAGGTCATGATCTCAGGGTTGTGGGATAGAGCCCTGTGATGGGCTCCATGCTGGGTGTGGAACCTGTTTGCAATTCTCTCTCTCCCTCTTCCCCTCCTATAGCCCCCTCCCCCGAAAAAAGTAAATTCTCAGGTACCACCCCAGAGCTATTAAATCAGAATCTGGAGTAGGGTATATGAATCTATGTTTTAAAAGTCTGCCAGGAAAAAAAATAAATAAAAATAAAAGTCTGCCAGGGGATTATGATGTGTGCTAAAATCTGAGAAGTACTGGGTTAGAGATAAGGTACAAAAGTTGTCCAGCATACAACCTGCCCGAATACTGATGATTAATAAAGGTTTTACAGCTGTTACTGCAGCGAGAACAAAAATAACAGATGGTGAGTAAGGGTGCAGCATACGTCACTGGAAGTTTTAATTTGAGCCAGTTCTAGAAAGGTGACTGGAGATTTTTAAGAAGGAAGGTCACTTCTGGATGCAGGCACAGTGTGGGCAAAGACCCAGGGATGTTTGGAGAATGGTGCAAGCTGTGGTGCTGCACAGGCATAGAACTCCAGGAGAAGGGGTGGCTGGAGACACACCAATAGAGAGACAGCTTGATCGAGTCAGATCATAAGTATCTGGTTTGACTAGGACAAAGGCTTTGAGCTTGATCTTGGGGAACTATGGATGGGCTTTAAACATAGAAGTGACAAGATCAGATTTGGTATTGGTAAGAGGAGTCATGGAAGCTATAGAGGGTTAGCAGGAAGACTCAGTGGACCCTGGCAAATATGGTCCCTGGAGTCTCCAGAAAAAAACTTTCTACTGAAAATTGTACATTTACGGGTATACCAGTTGTCTTTTTTTTTTTTTTTTTTACTTGTTCTTCCATCCAACTCCCTGCAAATATTCACTGAATACCTGTAGTGCTCCAGGCATTCAGGGATACACACATAAAACAAGCAAAACAATCCTTACCCAACCATGGTCCACAGTTTCCTGAGAAGCATGATGAGCATGATTATTACACAGTGTGATAAGGAAAGGGGGCCAACCTCTGTTGAACACCTGGCACGCTGCAGATGGTATTGTTGATGTAATCGCTGCTAGTTATTATCCCTTGGCAATGTTCTTGGGGTGTCCCAAGGATAGTCTCACAAAGTGCTCACAGTGACCCATTTTACAGCTGAAGAAACTTCACTGAGAGGCGTCACATATATTAGGACTTGAAAAGGAAAGGAATAAATATCAAAGAGGATATCAGAGGATATCAGGTTTAGGGAAGTCTTTTTTTTTTTTTTTACTGGAACATGCAGGTTATAGGACAGAGCTAGAAGGGCAGTCAGGGACAGGCACGAGGCCATCGGAGGTTCAAGGCAAAGGAGGGTTGTTTTGTCACCATCAGGGCAGTCTTTAAAAGATGTTAAGAGGTGGGTGACATAATGGGAGCCACTTCAGAGACATCCTGACATCCCAGAGTATTCACTGGCGAAAAGTGAGGTCTTGGGAGGTAACATTTTGTGAGGGACGCTGACATTTATTCATAGCATTTCTACTTCTTTGCTTAATTGTCTTAAAATCTGTGTCTATGTCAAAATCTCAGGACGAGTGAGGCACTGAAGCTCTTCTGTCCGCCCCCCCACCCCACCAGAAAAGTCCCATTAGTAACAGCTCATCAGTCCCCGAAGCATAGTGATGGCAGTCACTGAGGGCTGAATGTGGGCTGTGCATGTGTGTTCTCAGAATGGGAGGCAGAAGGAGAGGGGGAGCCCCATTCTGCGCTGTGTTCTTGACACGCACCAGCTCATGAGGTCCTCTCTACATGGGGAATAGACATTGTTCCCATTTTACAAATAGCAAAGTGAAGCTCAGAAAGGTTAAGTGTCTTGCTCATGGTTGTACAGCAGCCATTTGGCTGCCCTTTTGCCAAAGGCCACCTGGTCTCAGAAATGCTGGTTTTGTGTGATTCTCTGTGTAGATGATGTGACTGTTGGTAACATTTTAGCAGTAAGAGTCAGTCTTTATGTTAGACAAATTTCTAGCCACTTCCAAGGCCTTAGGGCTCTGTATGTAGGCAGAATAATGCCTCCCCCCACAAGATGCCCACATCCTCATCCCTAGAACCTGTGAATCTATTATCTTGTGTGACTAAAGGGATTCTGCAGATGTGATGAAATATTTTAAGATGGGCAGACGATACTGACTTATCTGGGCTCAGTGTAGTCATAAGGTTCTTACAAGAGGGAGGTGGGGAGGTCACAGTCAGAGGAGGAGATGTGACAATGGAAGGGGAGAGAGAGAAGGAAGGAGAGAGAGTGAGAGAAAGAGAGATTGGAAAATGCTGTGCTAGTGGCTTGAGGGAAGAGGAAGGGGCCACAAGCCAAGGAATGCCGGTGGCCTCTAGAATCTGAACAAGGCAAAGGAACAGACTCTCTCCTAGAGCCTCCAGAAGAAATGCAGTGCTGCTGACACCTGGATGTTTAGGATCTCTCACATCCAGAGCTGTACAAGAATACATTCATTGTGTTTTAAGTGACTAGGTTTGGGGTTATTTGTTATAGCAGCAAGAGGAAAGTAATAGAGGTTTCCAGGACTTGTAAGGCAGGCACCTCCACACCCTGCCCTGCATGCAGAGACAAGACTGAGTTTGTATAACCTCAGCCACCTTCCCTTCTCTGAGCCTCATGTTTTCATTTGTAAAATGGTATGGGGGGGTGTGTTAATTGTCATTGTGCAAGTTTATGATTTACTCAGACTCATTCTTCCAATCCCAAGTGAGATTTTATTTCTCAGGGAAAACCTTGCTTTCCTCCTTAGATGATGTCAGCCCCTGCATTACATGTTCTTCAGATACCTTACACTTTGCTTCCCATGTTTGTCTCTTGTGAGAGTTTAATGAAGAGATGATTTTGACCTCTGATGGGATAGGGACAGAGTTAAGAGAACAGATATTAGTGAGGCACTGGGGACAGGCAGTAGCTGGAATCTGTTATTCCCCAGGGCCAATGGGACAGGGAAAGGAGAGGTGGTACCAGAGCCCAGTGAGAGCTGGTGGGCAGCAGGGCAGGTGTGGGGGAGCTCAGGTCCCAGAGGAAGCAGCTGTGCCAAAGAAAAGGCAATGAGGAAGGGAGGAAAGGAAGAAAGATACCCTGACTGTGCTTCCTTTTCAGCCTTTGATCGCCTACAGTAGCCTCTTGTTGGCTAGGGCAAGACCGCCACTGAGAGCTGAGGGCAAGGGAGCTAGGGATCCAGTCGATGGGGGTAGATGTCCAGGTGCATGGGGCAGAACAGAGACTGGATTCAGGGGTCAAACAGAAGAATGTGCACAAACATGCAGCTCATGTTAATTCATTTTCACTGCTGTGTAATATTCCTTCATAAGATTGCTCTCTGTGGTAATTCCACACTCATGGTGAGATGATTAGATTAAAAGTGATCATTTTACTGAAGGCAAGAACTTTGGTGCTTTGCCTCTCATCATCTCCCCAGGGAGAGAAACAGAGTAGGTGATCAATGAATGTTTATTGAATGAATAAATGAATGTATGACTATGAAAATACTTTGAAGGTCACAGATTCCTCTGCACAAGTTCATACTCATTAATTAAGACTGGCTTCAGAGGTGTCATGTGATTTTCCTAAGGTCAACAGTTATTAAGTACCAGAGGCAGGATTTGAATCCCAGTCTCCTGGGTCCAAGTCCAGTGCTATTCCTACACCATCCCAGCCACCTAGGCCTTCTGGTCTACTTATCCTTTGTAGGCTCATTGGGTGGCTTGCTCCCTGAGACAGCACGGCCTCAGGGAAGTGCCTGGGCTGGAGTGCTTTCTGCAAGGAAGCATGATGAGCACATCTCAGAGGCAGGTGTCTTCTTTCTGGGGTTCATTCTGGATTTAGAAGCACATAGTTGGCAGCATTGAGTGGAAAGGGAAACATGACCCTGTATGGTACAGCAGGAGAGGCAGGGCACTCCAGACTTGAGAATCTTTAAGGGGGTGGCGTGCAACTCCTTGTCAGGCCCTGGGTGGTAGAGCACACACTACAACTGCCGCAAAACGCCACACCCACTTCTATGTCTGGACCTCCATCTGCTTCTAGGGCTGTGCACTGAGCTGTGGGACAACTGTCCCCAGTACCAAGCCCCACTGCCTTCCAGCTCCTGTGGTCGCCACAGGCCATAGGGAAGGCTGTCCTGGGGGGTGGGCACTGCAGCCCATGTTGGGGCAGCCCACCCACAGCTGGCCTGCTGGCAGCTTTGCAGCTGGGCAGGATTGAGTTCAAATCCCAGGTTTCTGTGTGTTTCTAGAGTGACCCCTTTTCCCCTCTGCATCTCAGTGTCCTCATGTAATATAGAGACAGACAGTAATCCTTTCTTTGCAAGACTAGCGTGAGGATTTAATAATAAAAATAGTAACAAGAGAGCATTGATTGAGCACTTACATATTAGGTGTTGACCTAAATGCCTTGTGTTTACTTATTTAATGCTCACAGCAGTTCCCTAAGATCTGCTCTTTCCTTTGCTGTACGTACGTGTGAAGACACTGAAGCTCAGAGAGGTGGTGACTTGCTGAAGTCACTCAGCAAGTGTCAGAGGCAGGATTTGAACTCAGGCCATCTGAGTCTGATAGACATGCTTTCCACCCACTCATGTTTACTACCTCCTATGATAGACTTGCAAAACTGTTCAAATTTGCCATGGGCCCAAGGAACATCTGGTGTGTGATGAGACTGTCTCTTAGGTATTCATTCCTATAAAACTGCGCTGTCCAATATGGCAGCCACTGGCCATATGTAGCCCTTTAAATTCAACTTTAAATTAATTAAAATTAAATAAAAGTAAAAATTTCTGTTTCTCAGTCACATGAGCTGCATGTGCCTAGTGGCAACCATATGGGACACTGTGGTTATAGAACATCTCTGTCATTACAGAAAATTCTGTTGGACAGTGCTGCTATGGATGAGGGCAGAGCCCTGAGTTTGGCCAGAGAACAGACAGGCAGACCCAGAGTTTCCCTGAGGGTCTTAGAAGGGACCATGAGGAGGATTCCAGCTCCCAGCTAGGATGGAGAAGATGGAATTCACCAGCTTTCCTTTCAAGAGGGAGTTCCTTGACTAGCCCGTTTTGAGTAGAAGCCCAAGTCCCAGGGTGTCTCGATGGGGTGTCAAAGGGGAGGGAAGAAGCTGTTTCAAGGGGTAGAAGGGTCAAATGTGAGCATGCAGTGCCTTTAGCAGCCTCGAGGCTGCTAGTGAGCTGTGTGAGCCATGCCGATGGGGTGGTGGGCAGCGGAAGCCACGCTTCCTACCATACGTAGGTATGAGGCGGTAGAGATAGTGGATCTAGAGGATTCTTGTTTGAGACCAGCAGTATTGCATCAGGTGGGAGCTTATTGGAAATGTAGAATTTCGCCCCCACCCCCAGACCTACTGAACTGGAATCTGTATTTTGACAAGTTCATCAGGGGATTGGTAGAGCCTGTAGCCTTCTGGAAGCACTGCCCTTGGGCGTGGTTGGGTGTTTCCAGACAGGGGACAAGGGCGAAGGGAATCACAGGTTGGCAAGTGCTGCTGGAGCGGTGGGGTGCGGATTCCAAGTGGGTGAGGAGGGGTGGGCACGGAGGGTGATGGCTTGGAGCAAGTGAAGAGGCCAGTGGGCAGGGGTCGTGATGAAGGTGGGCAGTGTCGGATGCTGGAAGGCAGGGCGGGGTGGGGGGGATGGAGAGGAGACCTGGGGATGCCAGGGCATTGGCGTTCTCTGGAAAAGCTGCCCCAGTACAGATAGCATCAAGACAGACACAGACCGCGGGCCCCTCAGACAAGTGGCAGTGGCCGCTGAAGGGTCGGGCAGCGGAAAGGTGTTCACCAAGTGGCTTACTGACTGACCACATGGGTTGGCTTGATGGTTGGACGGAGGAGGTGTCTGTGACATTAGGAGATGGAAGTGAGAGATGCACCTGTGTGTGAGAGAAGGGGTGTGTGTGCATGTGTGTGTGTGTGTGCGCACACGCATGTGCATACACATGCATGGGTGTACTTGGCACCAGGAGGGCCCTGGGAAAAGGCCAGGTCCCTGACTGCACCTGGTTCATGGTAGGAATTAAGTGGGAACCCTGCTGCTCTGATGTCAGCTCCAGGACCCCGGAGAGCCCACAGATCCCACAGGCCTTACCGCCCTCATACCCCGGACTGAACTGACTGACCTATTCCCTCAGCCGGCTTCTCCGTGTCCCTGTCTCAGCACTGCTGTCCACGCACCGTTCAGCTGCTCCCCAGCCCCGGTGCAGGCCACTCAGCTGAGCATACCAGCCCCGTTGCCCACACGCTCCTTGCACTGGTCCCCACTCCCGCCTGCACACTGCTGAGGACTCCTGAGCTGCCCTCCAACTCGGCCTCTCTTTGACTGATCTCAGCTCCAACTCCCCAGCACACACTCCTCTCCACACACCCTTGTTCCCCGCCTCTCAGGGGCTCCCTGCTGCCTCAGAGACGCATTTCAGCCTCCTGAGCCCCACTGTTGCCATCCGTTGTCAGCCCTTTCCAAGCACCCCATCCCTGTCCAGGCCCACATAACCTGAGTTCTTGAAATTGCTCTGAAGGTGCAGACTCCCTGACTTTGTGCGTGTGGCAGACCCCGCCGATCTGTCCTCGAAGGAGTGCTGCCCGTTGAGAGGTAACACGGAGTTCTGTCCCCACAGTCTCCTTGACACTCCTCTCATTTGACACTTGTCACAGTTCTTCAGCTGTGTGTTGACGTGGCTGTCTTCCCACACAGACAGACTGCGGGCTCCGGGCAGCTGGGCAGGCTGGACGCTGCAGAAGTCTCTCGCACTTACTCCATTCGTCAGGGTTACTGAGCCCCAGCTCCAGGGCTTGTAGATGCTTGTAGATGCAAGGCTTGTAGATGCGCTAGCTAGAGAGCGTGATTCTCCAAGTGGTCTCTGGACCAGCAGCATCAGCAGCCCTGGGAACCAGTGAGGGATTCAGATTCTTGAGCCCTGACCCAGACCTACTGAATCAGAAAGTTTGGGGATGAGGAATCTCTCGCTTGACTAAGCCGTCTGGGAGATTCTGAGGCACACACCCATTGTACACGCACTGACTTAGGGGAGTTGCCATAACAAATCTGAAAATGTCTAGTGGTTAAAATAGGAGAGAGGTGTACTCCTTACTTGTGAAATATCTAGGATGGGTGGCTCTTCTCCAGGTGGTGACTTCGGGACCCAGGCTCTGTCTTCTGTCAGCTGCCTTCACCGTGTGGCTTCATGCATCAGATGTTCGAAGGGAAAACTTCGTTTTCTCATGTTAGGGCTGTTTCTGTTTGTTTGGATGGACCCAGCCTGAAGGTGGTACATATTTTCACTCCTTCGCCATTGGCCAGAACTGCATGATCGCACCTAACCGCAGGGGAGACTGGGCATGTCGGCCACCTTGTGCCAAAGAAGAAAGGGACACAGGCCTGTGAACGGTCAGATGGTCTCTGCAAGTGAGATGGTCTCTATTCATTTATGAAAGAACAACTGAGCCCCTGCCTGGCGCCAGGCCCAGGGCTTGCCTGTGGCAGCATGGGGGTGTGACAGGAGCATGGAGGCCCACCAGTTGCTGGGATAAATCACTTACTTTAGACAGCAGGGCCGGATGAGCCCCGGACAGAGCATGAGCAGGAGCCAGACGGATGAAGGGGCCCTCACCACTCATTGGAAGTCTTTGCGACTTAGGGGCCATTTGTAGTGGAGTTAGGGTGAGGGGGATCTCCTTCTTATGGTTGGTTCTTTTGTGCAAGACACTATCCTACTGGTATGTTTAATGTTAAATAAGAAAGACAGTGGACGAGGGAAGCTATGCTCAGGGAGGGTAAGTGGCTTGTCCAGGTTGTACAGCTGGTTAGCTGCAGACAGGGGAGTTGAATCTAAGGTTTATGACCCTAAAGGCTGGGGTTTTCACCTACACTTAGATATCCATATCAGAATGCATCTTTCTAGAAGCTGCTTCTCTAGATCAGCCTGAGGATCATAGAACTCAGAGCTGGAAGGAAGCCCCGAGGCCATTTTGCCCAAGGCTTTTATCAAAAGCTTTGGGCATTTCTCCTGAATTCTCCTTCTACCTTAAGAATTTCTACTTTATGGAAGGAATCCGGGCATGGCAGCCCTTGCAGCATCCAGATGTCTGCATCCCTCTTGGGCTCTCTTCCTGCCTGGGGAGATGCTCTCAGCTCTCTGCTGATGCCCAGCATTCTCCACCTACCGCTCCGGCTCCAAGGCCTGCACTCTCTGCTCTGCTCTGCGTGCATGGGGACCTAAACATCCTGATTTCAAATCTGCAGGTGCATCATCCAACTCCGTGTGTGCCTTACTCATCGGACAGTTGCGGGGGATCCTTGGAGACCCCTAAGACACCAGGTTAAATCACCTGCAGGTGTTCTTCTCTCATGACACACTCCTGAGGTCTCTCGAAGTGCTTTACGTCTATCTTGATCAAAGTCGCATTAGGAAGGAGGCTTCATTTTGGTTAAAATTAGAATAAAGGGATTTTTTTAAAAGTTAGGCTGGATTTTATGAAGATGCCCTTTTCCATGAAAAGCAGTTTTCTCCTAAATGGAAAAAAAAATCAAAATAAATGAAATCTTTCCTTGATCATCTTTGTTTAAAAAAAAATCAGAGTCTTAAATATTTCTGCCATCTGTTCCCTATTATTCCTGAAACTTTGTGTTGAGTACCTGGGGGATGGGAGGGACTCAAAGGCCCATCAAAATTGTTTTAAGTAATTAAAGCTGATAAAATTCGTAAGTTTTTATCTAATCTCTGGATGATTTGATTGGAATCAACCAGATGTAAAAATGCCTGTGACAAATTATTCTGTGCCTATATGGCATGCAGTTTTGACAAAATATCTTGAAAACAGCTGCTAAGTATGAGATCTGGGGATTTGACAGTGCAGAAGGACAATTCTGAACTCAGGAAGACTTGGAGAAAATCCAAGAGAACTTTGGTCCTCAGAATGAATTGTGCTTATGTAAGAAGAGCCATATTTTGGTAATGGGGAGGCAGTCCGTGTCTAGGGCTAAGCCCTTTCTCTATGTGAGAAGCAAACTATGGGCACATATGTCCTAGTGACATCTGAGCATTAGTCAACCTTTTCTTTCTCTTGACCCTCTTTCTTTTGGGAAAGCTCTTATTTCAGGACCAAACTCCTGTGTCCGTTCCTTCATCAAACCCTCTGTACTTCCCACAACAGTTTGTACGTATGTATGGCACGCATCTCACCATACTGTGCTATAATGACATTCTTTTCCTCCACTGCTGGCCCTGCCACTTTTATTCACGTGACGTTGGACTAATCCCCTAACTTTTCAAGCCTTTGTATTCAGGTATGTGAAATGGGGATAGTGAAATTTACCTCCCAGTCCTGCTAACAGGTACATAGGATATGACACATTTATCACTTGGGTAAAGCCTACAGATCGGTACATTGGAAATGGTCGGTATAGGTAAACTCCCCTTTCCTTCCTCATTGGCCATCCTAAAAGAGTGTGACTTCCTCTAGGGGAAGAACTATTTCTTATTCCCAGAAGTCCCATAGGAGGCGTTCAGTATGTGCTTGTCAAAAGTGAGTGAGTGAGTGAATGAGCCATAGGTGGATGAATGAGGCTTGTTATTTTCCTCAGTATCTCTCACACTTGCACTAATTGTCCCAAAGATGGTGTTTTCCCCAGAGGCAGGGCGGCATGTCGTGGAGGGCTTGGTAGGAATGACCCTTTTCACTGCCGCGTCTGCCCCTTCTTTGTCACCTGTGTCTGTCTCCACGTCTGTTCTTGAAACAGGTGTACCTGTGGCGGTGGGGCCCATCTGTCCAGCTTCCTCTTTGTGGTATCCAGGGACTTTCTCCTTCTGGCTGTTTCTGCTTGGCCTATAAACTTGGCCCTATTACCCCCACCCTGAAAACTAACACCTTGCTTGATGGGCACATGCAAGGATCATGATGATTACAGGTGATGACCTCTTAGTATTTACCAGACACTTTTTATGTGTTATCTCATTCATTTCCTATAACACCCTTTAATGCAGGTACTACACCATTGCCCCATTAATGTTGAAGAAGCCAAGGCTCAGAGACGAGAAATAAATTGCCCAGGGACCACAGCTACAGAGCTAAATCCTTGGTTCTGGCCAAGGTTTTTGAGAGAATTGGCCAACTTCCTTGGCCACTCTTCCTTGCCTCCCAGTTGGGACTGGGCTTCCATGACTGATGTCTCTTGGTTTCCTGCCTGTTTCTCCAGCTTAACCTTTCTGTCCCAGTCACAGATTTGTGTTTCCATACCTTTCCTTCCCTTCAATGTGATATCCCCCCAGACAACTGCTCACATATCCCTTCATGCTCCATATTCTTCCTCTTATACCATCTAGTCTCATTATTTTAATTATGACCAGGGAGGCTGATGACTCCTACACCCATATCTCTTGCTCAGACAGTTCCAGTGAACTCCCAATTAATTAGCTGCCAGAGATGTTCCTGTGGATGGCCACAGGCACCTCAAGTTCAAGATATTCTTCCCAATTCTTTGGTTTCCATTAATGGCCCTGCCATTCATTTCATCACTAACACCAGAAAGAAACCTGAGAGCCACCTTAGGTTACTACCTCTTCCTCAGCCCTTTTCCACTCCATCCCACATGTAACCCATCAAAATGGACCTGCCAGTTTATCACCTAAATGTCTCCTGATTATATCTTTTCTGTCTCATTGTTATGATCACTGCATCCACTCCTGTCTGTTCTCAACTAGACTCTTGCAGTGGCTTTCTTGGCAGGGACCCGGATTTTTAGTTTGGAGAAGGGCACAGATAATAACTGTACCCTAATACAAACACCCTGATGAAGACATAGATGATAACCAGCACCACAGAAACCTTCCTTGTGTCCCCTCCAGGTCATTAATTTACCCCAAAGGTGGTGTAACTTCTAGAGTAGTTTTTCCTGTTTTTGAATTTTATATAAATATAATCATGAAGTATGTAGTTTTTGTCTTCTTTCTTCCATTCACAATTATATTGTGAGCCTCATTCATATTGTGTGTAGCAATAGTTCATTTTTTCATTCTTGACCAGAGTTTTGTTACAATGAATATACCAAAATATGTCCATTCTCCTGCTGCCATCTGCCTCCCAGTTGGGACTGGGCTTCCATGACTGATGTCTCTTGGTTTCCCAATAGGGTTGTTCCCTATTTTAGCCATAAGAGACCATGCTACTGTGGACATATGTATGTGTTTTCTTGTGGTATTGGGCACCGTCTCTCTTGGGTGTATAACTAGCAGTGGAATTGTTTTTTGGGTCAAATACATATTGCCAGGCAGTATTCTAATGTGACCTGTTAGTGTTGTCAGTCTATTAATATTGCCCATTCTGATAGGCATAGGGTAATATACTGCTCATTGTGATTTTTAGATTTGCATCATACTGATGACTAATGAGGTTGAGCACCTTTACACACACACACACACACACATTTTTTTGACAATTTATTTATTTTTAAAGATTTTATTTATTTATTTGAAAGAGCACATAAGCCGGGGAAGTGGCAGAAGGAGAGGGAGAAGCAGGCTTCCTGCTGTGCAGGGAGCATGATGTGGGGCTCAGAACCCTGGGATCATGACCTGAGCCAAAGGCAGACACTTAACCGACTGAGCCACCCAGGTGCCCCACCCCTTTATTTCTTTGACAATTTAGATAACCTATTTTGTGAATTGCCTATTCAGATATTTTGCCTTTTTTTAAAAAAATCATGTATCTTACTGATTTGCAGGAGTTGTTTGTATTTACTTGATAGGAGTCTTTGTCTAGTGTGTGTATGCATTTATTTATTTATTTATTTATTTATTTATTTATTTATTTATTTATCATATATATCCTCTCCCATTCTCTGGCTTGCATTTTTACTTAATTGTGTGTGTTGTTGAATAAAAGATACTAATTTCAGTGAAGTCCAATTATCTTTTCATTTTTTTTTTTACCATGTTTAAGAAATACTTGTGTTCTACACTATCAAAAAATCACTGTCCTATATTATCTTTTAGAAGCTGTATTATTCTACATTTTACATGTAGGTCAATGTAAGTCCTATAAGATTGATTTTTTATAAGTTGTTTTATAAAGATCATGGTTCATTTTATCTGTATGAATGCCAATTGACCTAGGACCATTATTAGAAATATTGTTTTTCCCCGATTCATTGCTGTTAAACCTTTGTGATACACCAGGTGTCCATAAATATATGGGTCCATTTCTGGATTCAATGTTCTTTTCTGTTGGTCTATTCATCTTGTCACTATTTTGATATCTCCTTGTTTAGATTACTGAGCCTTTATCAAGAAGTCTTAAAATCAGTCCTGCAACTCTGCTTTTTATATAAACAACAATGATAACAACAACTAGCAATTATTTATTTGCTCTTGTGTCTGTGAGTTAGCCAGAGGTTGGCTGATCCCACCTGGGTTCATCAATATAGCTCTATTTGAGCTGTGAGTCTCGATAGCTCAGATCTCTGCTCTCTTTTCATTCTGGGACTCAGACTGGAGAAATCAGCTCCCTAAGTGGAGGCAATGACAGATGTGCGGGAAGGCAAACCCCACTTCACAGGGACTTAAAAAATAGACTTATTATTTAGAGGAGTTTTGGGTTCACAGCAGAAATGAAGGGAAGTATAGAGAGTTCCTATAAACCCCTGGTCGATACATGTGTCTTATTTATCAAGATTGTTTTCACTATTCTAGGTTCTTTGCATTTCGTATAAATTTTAGCATAAATATGCCAATTTTTAAAAAGACTTTTGGGATTCTGACCAAAATATACACTGAGTCTCTAGAGCAATGGGAGAATCTACCACTTGATAAAATTGAATCGTTTAATCTGTGAATATAGAATATCTCTTGATTCATTTTTTTGAAATTTTAAAACATTTTTCAGCAAAATTTTAAAGATGTTTTTATTTTTGGTTGCCTTTTTTTGTGACATTATTTCTTTAAATACTGATTTCAGCCCATTCTCTCAGCTCTGTCCTCTGAGATGCCAAATATACCTATATTAGACCACTGGATATCCCACAGGTTATTGAGTCTCTTTATTTTTCAGTCATTTTTGCTGTGTTGTTCAGATATCTATTTATCTGTTTTCCCATTCAGCTACCATTTGTTCTACAGTATCTGAGCTCTTGCTAAGCCCAGAGTAAACTTTTTGTTTCAGATATGGTACTTTTCAGTCATAGAATTCAAATTTTTTTTTTTTTTTTTTTTTTTTTTTACTTTCCGTTCCTCTGCTGTGATTCCTGTCTGTCCTCCCATTCTGTCCAAATTTCCTTTAACACCCTCATTGTATTTGTAATAGTTCTTTTAAAATTCTCATCTGTAGATTCTAACATCTGAATTATCTTGAGGTTTGTTACTTGACTGTGTGTTTTTTTTTCTTCCTGATTTTTCATATAACAGCTGTGGCTGATATGCTGTAAGTAGTCTGGATTCTGTCAGTTTGCTTTCAAGGGTATTGAATTTTATCCTGTCAGGCCATTAAATTACTGGCACATCCTCCTGAGACTGTCAGGATTGTTTTTTCTTTGTTAGGATGGATCTGTTTTGGTTTTGTCAGTCAACTTAGTATGAAGTCCTTACTTTCACATGTGATACTCACTACATGACTTGTTCTTTCTAGGGTCTTAACTGAATCTCTACTGTAGCTAGACCACAATTCCAGTGTTTTCTCAACCTTGTTCAACCTCTGGTATTTCTGTTCACCTCTCAGCCCTGTATTAACCAATCTCTTCTACACCTTCCAGAGTTTTGCCTTGCTTATGTGCAGGCCAGCAATCATCCACAGATTGGCAGGGAATCTTCACATGTACTCTGGTACCCTGCCTTACAAATTCCAGCCACTCTGGCAGCTGCCCAAACTCTAGTTCTACCTTATCAATTCAGCAAGACCACCACGCTGTGGTTGGGCTCCACTTCCCTATACTCTGGGATTTAGAACCACCCCTATCCCCACCAGGACCTTCATTGGTCTATCAGATGTTTCCAGAGGACATTTAGTAGAGTGAGAAACTACATGTCAGGTAACAGATCCAAAGTTCCTTCCAGGATGTAATCTTGCCTTTGCTCTATTCCATGTAATTCTTAGAACTCTAGGATAAGGCTGAGGGGAGGGTGACCTGAGGCATCTCCTATTCCATAGCCCTTGTTGAACCAGTGGAGAAACGGAGGCCCTGAGAGGGTAGAGGGCTCATCTAACAGTCTCATTATAACTCTGGGAATTATAACTCTCTCTAGATCCTAGTTCCACTTACTCCTTTCTATGGCTCCTTTCTCTTACACTTAATGTATTTTTTTTTTTCAAAATTGAAAAGAAAATGTTAGTCTTACAGTTGCATTTTAGGTATATGGTGAAATTTCTGAAGAGCAGGGAGTGGTAGGAAGGCAGAGAGTACAATGCATATTAGGGCATATTAGGAGGAGAGAGATTTTGTCCATGAGTAGCGTTTGGGTACTGGGCTCTAGGAAGAAGATACTTGAGGTTTTCAATCTTTAGAATGTGTGCTCAAGAATTTTCTTGTTTCCTATTTAACTGTTGACTGGTGGCAGTGAAAAAAAAATTTTTTTAAATGTTATTCCTTACTTTTTTGTAGGGAATATATTTAACTGGTCCAGAAATCAAAAGACACAGAAGAATATACACTGAAAATTTGTTCTTTTACCTCTTATCTCAGTCACACATTTCTCTTCCCTAGAGATTATCAGTGTTACTGTTTTCTTGTGTATCTTTCCAGAGGTATTTTATGTGTGGATCAAATTCCTATTCTTCTTCTTACATAAACTGTAGCATATTACACAAGCTCTTTTGAGTCTTACCTTTTCTTCCTCTTAATGTGTCTTGGGTATCTTTCTGTATTAGTGGACATAAAGAGCTTCCTCTTTTTTTTTCCTGATAGCTCCAGGGTGTTCTATTATATGGATGTACCATCATTTATTGAACGGGTTGCTGTGGGTGAGCATTTGGATTGCTTCCAGTCTTTTGCTTTCAGACAATACTGCAATGAATAACCCTGTGCAAACGTCATTTCATTATGCAAACATATCTTTAGTGTAGTTTTCTAGGCCTGGGGTTGCTGAACATTTTAAACTTTGGTCGATATTGCCAAATTATTCTCTGTAAGGGTTGTGCTGTTTCACATGCCTATCAGTGATGTGTGTGAGTTGGCATCAGTTTTCATTGTTGTATTTTCAAGCTGGAAATCACCCTGTGTACTACCTTTTCTTTTCCCCCGGTGCTATGGATAGAGATGCAGAGGCTCAGACAACCATGGTCATTCTAATAGTTGTTTGCAGAGATGGGCCTGAATCCTGGTACTGCTCAGCCTGAATGGTCTGCAGGACCCCAGGATGCCCAGATGTGGACTGTTCTTGGAAAAGCATGACATCTCACTGTACATTCTCAGCTCATTATATAAGTATAGAGAACCCGACTCTTAGTACTTAAAGCTCTCAGTAGGGGCCTCTTTTTGGGGTTGCAGTGTGGTGTTTGCTTCTCTTAAAATAAGGGTTAGTTTATCCACTGGCAAATCAGCTATGGCCTAGGAAAAACTAAGCTGATATCCAGGCTGGGCAGAACACACAATTAGATTATGCAGGATTTGGTGAAAAGGGGCCACCTTGGCACCTGAACAATAGAAGACTCTCCAGGGAGAAGAGAGATGTCATTCAGAGTCTTTAACTGAAATTCCTATCAGTCAAAATGCCTTCGCCTTGCACTCAGTGTCTCCCACATCATCTGTGACTCATTTGTCTAGGTAAAGAGAAGCACTCTACGCTCCCATGTTGAAGTGGGACTCTTGTCAACATCCTGCCTCCACTTGAGTAAAATGTTGGATTATCCAGGCATCAAGGAGTAGAGGAACGTCTGCCCAGGGGATTTGAGTCATGGGCTCTGGAGTCAGGCCCCCTGAACTTGAATCTCAGTCCTGTCATAGGACTTAGCAGGTGTGTGAACTTGAGCCAATTATCTCGTCTGTCAGCTTCCTTTTACCCACATATAAAAGGGGGAGGGTAGCATTAACCCTACTCGGTAAGATGTGCTAGATGTAACAAACAACCCCACATTCAGAGGCTGCAAACAGCATGGTTTATGTTTTATTCACATTACTTGGCCATTGGAGGTTGATGGGGGCTTTTCTTTACACTTGTCCTCTTCTCTGAGACCCAAGATGATAGAGCAGTCACCATCTGGAACCTTGCTGTGACATCTGGAGTGTGACAGAGGAAAAGAGGATGTGGGGAGTTGTGCACTGGCTCTTAAAGTTTCTGTCTGAACCTTGTAAGTGAGGAAAGTATGGAGTGTGCCAACCAGATGTGATTGGCCCGTGACACAGATGTGATTTTAGCCACAAGGACGGATGTCTCTGTTGCTTCCCCTTAGGCAGGGAGGTGGATGATAGCAGGGAGGACTTATATAGAATTTCCAGAGAAAAGAGTCATTTGTGACTCTTTGATGATGCATTAATCTAACTAAGAAATTACCTCTCTCCAGTGGAATTTTATGAAATCTTGGCTTTTTGATGGCCTTCTCTTTCAAGTAGCTTGAGCTCTTGGGAGGCTGTGCTTGCTGTAAAACCTTATACTGGACTGTTACTCATGGGCTAGAGGCAGGAACAATCTTGTTCTTTTATAATTTTTTAAATTCTTAAAATTATATAAGAAGACTAAAGGCAGCTTTGAATCTCACTCAGTCTTGTCACCCTAGCCCATCCAAAGTCTCTTTTTGTTTTTGTTTTTTTAGTCCACATGTATGTGTTTGACAGAGATGTGATCAGATGAGAATACCATACCATGTTTATTTCACGTATTTTTAGGTTAATGTTAACATTACCCATATTTTGTGTATTCCTTTATGGCCTTTGACTTATTTATATTTAACAATTGTAGACAGTGAGTGTACCTCTCTGTACTGGTTTTCTGTTGCTGCTTAATAAATGACCACAAACTTGGCAGCTTTAGGACAATGAATGACTATCTCAGAGTTCTGCAGGTCAGAAGCCTGGGCCACAGGCTAAAATCAAAATCTTAGCGGGCTGAATTCTTATTTAGGGAAAAATCTGATACCCAGCTCATTTCTGCTGTTGGTTGAATTTGGTTCCTCGTGGTGGTGGATCACAAGTCTGCATTTCTTTGCTGGCTCTGTGCCAGGGGCCACTCTCAGCTTCTAGAGGCCACCCTCAGCTTCTAGAGGCCACCTGCATTTGTTATCATGTGGCCTCTTCCGTCCTCAAAGCCAATGATGGAGAATCGCCTTTGCACCAAAACCCTCTTGCATTTCAAATCTCCTTCACCGGGAAGAACCTCATCTCTTTTAAGGGCTCATCTCATTAGTTCTTCTCATGATCATCTCCCTTTCTTAGAGTCAGGAGTGCTATGTGACATCACCTGCTCACCACCCAAGAAATACAGGGCATTAACACCAGGGAATGTGAGTGCAGAGGAGATGCTTAGAATCCTGCCTACCACACCACCTCCTGTTACAGGTGTATTCCACTTCCTAGGGCTGCTGCAGCAAAGCACTAAAGATTGGGTATGGTAAAATGACAGATATGTGTGCTCCCTCAATTTGGGGGCTAGAAGTCTGAAGTTGAGGTGTTGGTGAGGCTGCGCGCTGTCTGAAACCTGTACAAGGATCCCTCATTGCCTGTCTCCAGTTTCTTTCTGCACTGGCGACCTTGGCAGTTCCTCAGGTTGCAGATCTATTGCTCCAGTCGTCCATCTTCAGATGGTGTTCTCCCTGTCTCATTACGTCTTCACATGGCTGTCTTCTGGTAGGGACAGCAGTCATATTGGATGAGGGCCCACTCTACTCCAGTATGACCACTCATCTTAACTCATTACATCTGCAAGAACCCTATTCCCAATTAGGGCGACATTCTGGGCTACTGGGGGTTAGAACTTCAGAATAGCCTTTTGGAGGGACACAATTCAACCCATAACAGTTATATTTTTTAATTGTATTTTTAGGCCATTTTAAGATTCTGTATGGTAGATAATCTTGTAATGGCCATTGTTGAGTATGAAATAGTTTCATTCTTCATTGTTTCCTTCTAGTACCATTCTTGGAATGATATCTCTGCATAGAAATTCTTTCCAAGAGATAAAGAGGGGACCCAATTTCTTTTTTTTTTTTTTTTTTAAGATTTTTATTTATTTATTTGGGAGAGAAAGCGTGAGAGACAGCACGAGCAAGGAGGAGGACAGAGGGAGAAACAGACTCCCCACTGAGCAGGGAGCCCGATGCGGGACTCGATCCCAGGACCCTGGGATCATGACCTGAGCCGAAGGCAGCCGCTTAACCGACTGAGCCACCCAGGCACCCAAGGGGACCCAATTTTTTAAGATGACTTTGTGCCAGGTACTGAGTGGATATGTGCCCGTGTGTTTTATTATATCTTTTCCAGACATTAGCAACATCTCATAAGTGGAGAAACTCTAATGCAGAAAGAAACTTTGCTTAAATGTACGTATTTAGTGTATCTGTCAGTCAGGGCCCAGCAAGAGAAACACAAACTCTAGATATATGAAATAGAAGGAATTTAATGTAGGGAATTGGTTACAGGGTGAGCCAGCTGAGAGATGAACCATGACCCGAAGCTCTTACCATCCCGAGGCTGGAGGGTCACAAGACGGAGACAATCATTATTGTGTTTGGGGTTCTCGGTTACTGTAAAGAAGCTGGAACTCTGATGGGGACTCCAGCAGGGGCTGGGGGTTGCAACAGGAGCCATTGTCTGAGTTGGAGGGAGAGAGAGAGAGAGTTACAGGCATGTGTATGCCCTGGAGTCCATAAAGATATACATGCTCTGGACTTCCCTTCTTTCTGCCCTCCAGTCTTCTCTAGGTGCATCTAACTGGTCAAATCAGAAGCCCCCTGACAACAGGAGCTTGGGAAACTTGTTCTTAACCCACACCTCCCACCCAAACTCTCCCCTGTTATGCATAGCAGAGCAAGGTCATGGAATCTATCTGATGATAAATGGCCTAGGATCATCCTAGTTAATGGCAGTAAGAGTAATGATAATAGCATAATCATTAATAGCTACAATGTATTACAGGTGGATTATGACTGTATTCCAGCCACTCTAGAAATTCTCAACTTATATTTTCTCATTTCATCCTCATAATAACTCCATGAGTTAGGTACTGTTAAACTCCTATTTTATATTGGGTAAACCAAGGCTCAGAGAGGTTAAACACTGTGCCCAAAGTCTTACAGTTAATAAGTAGAATCTGGACTCATACCTAGTTCTATCTGACTTCCCAGTCATTGTTCAAATGCTGGTGACATTGAATTAAAATATTTGTATATTTAATACATAAGGCAGGATAGATATGAAGTGAGATTGTGAATATCGGACTTGTTTCCCAGAAGACCCTCTGGCCGTGAACCCATGAACTGACTGGGCCTTCAGTGAACTTGGAGCAACAACCACCTGTCACCAGCCATAGTCTGTTCCCTGATTGTGTCCCAGCCTTGAGTCTTCCAAGTGTCTAAGCAGCTTGGAAGAGCGAGTAGACAGGACAGAAGCCAGGGTTGCCATGAGGATTGCATTTAGTGAGGTAAAGTAATGAGGAAGTGCTTTGTCAATCACAGAGCACTCTGCGAATGACAAGTGACACTATTATAACAGACCAAAGCCTTCATTTTCATAGGGGCTTTGATTTGCACATTATCATTTTGGCTCTTATTTTGAATACGATTTGAAATATGGCAGTAATTGAATAGCAAAGACACTTGGTTCAGTTCAGGAAAAAACTGAATAGCCAGTGCACAGACCTTCTCTTCTGTTTCAGTTTCAGCCCCTGCACTGGACACCGCACACCTCTTTCCTTCAAAGAGCTTTGCACCTGGGGAGGGAGGGTCACAGAGGGTAAACATAATTACAGTTCATTGTGACGTGTGCTGTAATCAGTGTATGTGCAGCATGGGGAAGTGATGGAGAGCAGGGAGGATTTATTGACTCTTTCTGGAGCCAGAGAAGTCTGTCTGTTTTTTTTTTTTAATTTAGTTTTATTATGTTATGTTAGTCACCATACAATACATCATTAGTTTTTGATGTAGTGATCCACGATTCATTGTTTTTGTATAACACCCAATGCTCCATGCAGTATATGCCCTCCTTAATACCCATCACCGGGCTAACCAATCCACCCCCCGCCAAAACCCTCAGTTTGTTTCTTGGAGTCCATAGTCTCTCATGGTTCGTCTCCCCCTCCAATGTCCTCCCCCTTCATTTTTCCCTTCCTTCTCCTAATGTCCTCCATGCTGTTCCTTATGTTCCACAAATAAATGAAACCATATAATAATTGACTTTCTCTGCTTGACTTATTTCACTTAGCATAATTTCCTCCAGTCCCATCCATGTTGATATAAAAGTTGGATATTCATCCTTTCTGATGGCTGAGTAATATTCCATTGTATATATGGACCACATCTTCTTTATCCATTTGTCTGTTGAAGGGCATCTCGGCTCTTTCCACAGTTTGGCTGACAAAGTGCTGATTTCCAAGATCTATAAAGAACTTCTCAAACTTAACACCCAAAAAACAAATAATCAAGTCAAAATATGGGCAGAAGACATGAACAGACACTTCTCCAAAGAAGACATACAAATGGGTAACAGACACATGAAAAAATGTTCATCATCATTAGCCATCAGGGAAATCCAAATCAAAACCACACTGAGATACCACTTTACACCAGTTAGAATGGCAAAAATGGACAGGGAAAGAAACAACAAATGTTGGAGAGGTTGTGGAGAAAGGGGAACCCTCCTACACTGTTGGTGGGAATGCAAGTTGGTACAGCCACTTTGGAAAACAGTGTGGAGGTTCCTCAAAAATTTAAAAATAGAGCTACCCTATGACCCAGCAATTGCACTCCTGGGTATTTACCCCAAAGACACAGATGTGAAAAGAAGGGCCATATGCACCCTAATGTTCATAGCAGAGAAGTCTTTCTAAACTAGGTCTCCAGGAGGGCGAAGGGAGGGGCTTTCCAGGTAACAGGCTCTGCACGAGGCAGGTGCAAAGGCCTGCAGTGGTGTTGAGTGTGCTGTGGCAGAAGGTAGGATGGGGCGGTGGAGGTGGATTCAGCCGTAGAGCCTGATCATGGAGAATGTTCTGTATTGGGCCAAGGAATTGGAGCTTTTTTTTTTTTTTTTTTTTTTGCGGTGTCGGTGCCCTCCATCTGCAGGGTGCTCTGTGATTTACAGCAAACATACTTGTAGTTGACAAGTTGGGTTTGTGACTCACTGCAGGGAGTGAGCGTGCACACCATGGCGAGCCTTGGGGAGTCTCATTAAGAAGGTGTTAGAATGACTTAGTATAGAATTTGGGCTTTGGTTGGACGATATGGAGGAGGGTCTGAGGGAGCAGGCATTTGCCATAGACTGAAATCTGTCAGGAAGGGGGGACAGTTCTATGATTGGATATTTGAATAAGTTTAATCTAGATGGAGGTAATGCTAGAGCAGAATGAAAGATGTAATTGGTAGAGATGCAGCAGCCTCACATGAGCCAGGAGAGGGGGATGTGTGTGTTATGGTTTGCACAGTGGCCTTGTTTTTTTGGTCTTCCTTAGAAAAATTGTGAAGTAGTCTTGTTCTGCCTCACTTCTTCATGGTTCCAGTAAGCTGGTCTGGTTTTGGTGTTTTCTGAGATTGGTTAAGCCAACCAGAGAACAAAATGGCCTGGCTAGGCGTGCCAGGCCAGCTTCCAGCAACCTGACATCCTAGGTGATGTAGCAGCCCAGCTCCTGGATGTCAGGGGCTGCTCTTCTCTTTCTTGGAAGGCAGTAGGGAGCCCCAGGGAACAGAGCAATTCAAGGTCTCATCTGCTTTTGCATAGCTCCTTCAGGAAGATGGGGCATGTTGAAGGCCACTCTTCCTCGCATTCACTGTGACTTTGGATGAATTGCCTCCTTGTTTGAGACCAGCTTTTCCCTCTAGTGAATGGGAGGGGTGAGGCTAGATGGTCTCTGAGCTTCTTTCCCCGAGAGCTGAGATCTCATGATTCTCTTTCGGAGAAATCAGTGACACCTGGGTTGTAGTGAGAAGAGCAGAGACTGGAGCATCAGCTGGACCATGAGAACACTTGCTGGGCCCACCACACACAAGATCTCCCTGCACAGCCAAGACCACTTTTAGGCTGGGGTGGAGCAGTGGGTGTGATGGAGATGTGTCATTTGCCTCTCGACTTCCATTCACCCCATTCCTGGAAATAATCTCTCCTCTTCTCTCCTCTCCTCTTCCCTTCCCATCCATTCCTTGCCCTGCCCTGCCCTGCCCTTTCTCTCTCTCTCTTTTTGTTTTTTTCTTAATCAATAAGGGAATTTATTGGTTTATGGAAATGAGTAGTCAGAGAACATGTCTCATAGGCTTCCAGCGTGGGCTGATTAAAGGCTCAAACAATGGTTCCATGCATTCCAGTTTCTTGCTCTCTTCCTCCTCTCCTTATATTTTTGGCTCTGCTTCCATCAGGTTTCCATTCTCTGGCCCCACGTGGTTAGATAAAGGTTGCAGCAGTGCTAATCCTACCTTTCTCTCTTGACGGGTGAGCAAACGACTTCTGATCACCAGTGGCCAGATCTGGGTCATGTGCCCACTCCTGAACCATCCCTGAACTATGGAGGTGGGAGTGTGGATATGCTGATTGAGTTTAAAGAGCACTGAAAGATGCATTCAGCCAGACTGAACCTGGGCCCACTTCCAGAGCTGATGGCAGGTCAAATTGCAAACCATATGGGCTGGCTGTGGGGAAGAGGTCTCCAAGAAAAATTCAGGATGTGCTTAACTGGAAGCATTGTGTATTCCAGTTGAGACGCCACACTAAAACTCGGGGTTGCCCTCCTCTGGGATGCTTAGGGGAAGTATAAATTGTGGTTGGCAGAGCTTTAGATGCTCCAGGATGCCCAGCAAGCCCCAGAGCTGCCACTGTGTTTCTTAGGGCCCTTGACTAAAAACATCGCCTTGCTCTTTCTTGGTCTCCATTCCCTCTGTTGTTTGATGGGGGTGGAACAGTGCACTCCCAGCTCTGTAGGGCTGTGCGTCTTTTTCCTCCTGTTCAAGGGCTGTGTGTTTGTTACAGGACACAGGACAGTCCTCCCAAGGGGGCTGGAAACCCTTCGTTCATGGAGACACCACAGACTGGATCTGTGGAGGGGTCCCTGTGTTATGGGAGCTCTCATCAGGTCAGGAACAGAGAACACACTCAGGGCTCTGGAAACAAAGGAGTTTTTACACCAGCCTCTTAAAGCTTTTCCAGTAAGGTGTGCCTTTGCCTTCCTTGCAACCTTGGACTCTGCTTCTTCTTCACTGTTTGCATTGATCCCTGGGGATGGTAATGGGAATGATACACTGAGAAGATGAACAGCACCTTGTGCATCCAGCAACACGAATACTCTCAAGACAGCTCAAGGAGTAACTGCCGGGACAAGGTCGTGATTATAGAGTCACAAATAGTGAAAGGCAAGGCAACTATATTGAAAGCTCAGCAGCCCTCCAGAGGAGGGTGGGAGCATCCTGATGGGGGTGCCATAGGCCGGTGCTGGAGGGGAAAGACTGCAGCAGACCGATGTGGGAGATTGGAGTCTCAGCCCCGGTGGCAAGCAGGAGGTGGCTACACAGGAAGTTCCGGGACTGGCGGAAGGTTAGGGTGTGGGGAACCCCAGTGATGTGGGGCTGCACACACACTCCCGTTCCACTTCATAGCTCAGTGACCTTGGGCATCTCTCTCTGAATCTCCATGTCCGCATCTGTAAAGTAGGGGGAAGAAACTCCAGGGTCTCTGGCCTGGGTCCTCCCCTCCTTCTTGGTGGACCGCACATTCTCTGGTCTTTGCAGGACTCTTCATTCACTCTGCCTCAACCTTTGTGGATACAGCTTCAGAGCCCTGGATTCACCGTGGCTGGCCCCGGGAGTGACTGTGGCTCTTGCCATTTTCTTCCCAAACCCCAGATCTTCTTGTTCCTTCTGGGAATTCTGTTCTCCCCATTGTCTTTGTTCACTGAGACCTGTGAGGGTGAGCAAGTTCAAGAGACTCAACGAGGGGTATTCTCTGAGCCTGAACTCTGGACTGAAAGGGGTCCTGCTATTACACACACCCTGACATTTTCTGAGGAACATCATTCAGCATCCCACGGTAGCACCCATCATGACTGACTAATCCAACAGTGTGTGGGTTACGAACGCCTCCTATTAGAGCAACCTGTGCTGCCTCATTCTGATTCCGGTTTGGATAATTTACCTTGCAGCTCCAGGATTTTCTCCGGCATGAGCAGGGATGACTCACATTATTGCCCTACAACCCCATGGAAATGTATCGCCACTCGCTTCCTTCCCAGTGTGATAAATCTGATTATAACTTGTGGATGGCCACTCGTGGCTGTGCAGTGGTTTAAAATGCGCTGAAAGATTCATTCAGCTAAATCGAAGTTGTCAGGGGGATTGCCGGAGGGACTTCTTGTTGCAGATACAAGTTGTGTGACGTCGGCTGTAGCCTTGTGGCGGCTTTCAATTGCTGCTAGGAAATAAATCCATTAATCGGTATGGACCGCCCAGACTCATGCCGCTAGGCTGTGGGCTCCTCCAAGGCACAGTGTATGTCTTGGTCCCTCACCTGCCTCTTAGTGTCTGGCATAATATGCCCTTGATAATTGATTCTTTTTTGTTTTTTCATTTTAACATTACATTTAAAAAAAAATAGAATTGCCAATTGTCACAGCTGGAAATGACCTCAGGGAGCCCCTCTTACAGTCCCTGGGTGAGAGTCCTGAGGCCCAGAGAGGGACAGTGATATCTCCCAGGTTACACAGCAAGATTCGATGAGAGAGCTGGACGTGAACCCTGGCTCCTGACGCCCAGCCCAGGCCTCTGGTTCTCTTTTGTGCTTTTCTTGGTGGCTCTTGTCAATGAAGGATGCTAGGAATTCCATTCGGGCTTTATTCTAGTGTTTTACAGTCTCTTCTGAGTAATAAGGTCGGCTTGTTTAATAAGTTCAGCTTCAAAGTAGGTCAGGGATTTTATTTCTGTGCATGGGCCATTAGCATTCTTAAGTGAGAACACATTTTTTTTGACTGAGAAAATATACTCTCTCTAGATGAGACGCTCCACGTCTGCCCATTTCCTCAGCTGTGTCAGATCCTTTTATACTGCAAAGGCTCTGTGAGGGGGCCCTCCAGGCTTCTCAGTGGAGGCTGAGGCCAGATGAGAGGGGGCCACGTGAAGTCTGAGCCAGAAGGGCAAAGTGATTTCCGAAGCCTTCTCAAGCTAGTGGTCACATTGAAATGTTTGTTGTTGTGTGTTGTCGGAGTTAATTCTCTGAAAAACCCCAAACACTGGTTTAGAGCGTTGAACGCGATGTCAAGAAATCTCTCGAATCTCTTGTGACTCTGGTTTTGCCTTCCCAGATCCCGTCACCCAATGGCCAAGCTGGTGGAAAGGAGTGAGGGTCTAGCTGTTGCGGCTGCTGTCAGGGAGAGGGATCAGGGCGAGCCCAGGTGGGGAGCTGGGGAGGGGGAGAAGGCGACACGACACCTCATCTATTTAGGGCTGCTCCTGAGGGTAATATCAGTTTTACATTTTTAGCAGTGACCTGAATTGTTTCATGAGCTCAGTCCTTAGTTAGTTGCCTTTAACCTAAATGGGGCTGGTAACACAATAAAAGAAAAATGATTTCTATTCACAATTCCTGTTCGAGGCACCGTGTTTGACACAGCGAAGGCTGCGGGAGCATGACTGGCTGCGTCCCTGCCTTGCAGCGACCCTGTTGAAGGGGAGAAAGGCACGGACATAAACAGCCAGTAATGCAGGTGATGGTGGGCTGACTCGGGCTCCGGCAGCGTTTTCCACACATCAGTCTGTTCTGTGCCCCCTTTCACTGCTTAGATTTTGTGCATTACCACTGCACGATTGTAAGTTGTTGCCTTACTCTCTGCAGGGCTCTTTATAAGTTAGAACTCCTCCAAACCAGGAGGAGACAGGTGAGGAAGGCCATTCACTCATTCACTCATTCATTCATTCATTCATTCATTCATTCATTCATTCATTCACTGTTACCTCCAATGCCTTGTCCCCAAGATTGGAGACTAGAAACACATGCAAGATTACTAACTAAAGGGCAGGGTGGTTGAGGAATCACCCAGATGCTCTGCATTTTATGATTATTCAGGAAGGTATTTTGGTGAATAAAATGAAAGATGTAGCCCAGTGGTTCTCAAACTTGGCTACACATTGGAAAAACTGAAGTATTAAAAAAAAATGCCAATACCTAAGTCTTACCCCCAAAATTCTGATCTGATGGGTAAAGGTTGTGAGCTGGACATCAGATGCTTTAGAACTTCTCCACGTGGTTCTAATACACGGCTGTGTGCAAGCCATGGGTGCAACCACTAAAGATCTTTTTTTAAAGAATAGCGTAGCCTAATCCAAAGGACCTTTAGTCAAATGGTACTTGGTGCTGTGTAGGAAATGGGCATGACAGGATCCAGGCTGTTTGACATTTAGGTGTGGGTTCAGCCCAGCCCTCCCAGAGGGCTCCCTGTAACTTCCAGCCCTGAAGAGACTTCCCATTTCTCAGACGGGTTCATTTCATGCTGCTTGTCTGCCAAGGAAGTGGTAACTTGAGCTTTTGAATTGACTGTGAGACACCAAAATGCTCCCACATCAACCTTCTGGGCAGAACATCTATGGTTTGGGGTCAGCCTTGAGTACATCTTAACTATTGGGAAACCTCACTGAGGTTTCCAGTCAGGAACATGTAGTACATTTCCTTTCCCTGAGGGGAATCAAAGGTAGGAGAGGAAATTCATGGTCCCATTTTAAGAGGACATTGAAGGCCTCCAAGCTGTGAAGAGCTCCATAGGAATGATGCCCTTCGAGATCAATTCTTTTTTAAAAAAATGTTAATACCTTGGGAAGATTGCTTCATTAAACCTGTTTGTCCTTTGGGGTATGTGACTTTAATCAGATTGCTTTCCTGATTAAGATCTAGAAGAGGTTTTAGGCAAGGCTTTTTTTCTTAAGCTGTTATTACTTATATGTTTTTCTTCAATGAAAAATGAAAGCAATTCCGCTGAGACCATCAATGTGCCCTACTGAATAGGCCGAGGTATATCTTTGTAGCAGGGCAAGCTTTCAAATTCACTTCTCTTTTTATTGTGTATATGACTACCAAGGTGAGTTTTAAACCTTTTCCTTCATTTTATACCACCACATTAAGAAAGAAAGAGGCGGATTTTAAGGCTAGCGTTTCTTAGTAAATGATGCGTATGTACTAGAACATTTGAATTCACGTTTCCGTAGTGGAGACCCCTCTGTCCAGTGGTTGTACCTGTGTTACACTGAGTCTCACCTATGCAAACATCCGTCCATAGCTTCTCGACAGTCTCTTCACCAGGTATCCTTTTGGAAGTAATTGCAAATTAATGCCTTCATATGTATCACTGTCCTATAATATCTGTAATAAGTATACAAAATGGCCAGATGTTAATTCCCTTGTTTGCTTACCGCTGCAAAATAAAAAGCACTGGGCTTACCAAGTGTTCAAACACATCTTTAAGTGCATTAAAATGTCTCCTTTGAGGGCATTCTTCAGTAAAAGTAGGCTGCCTCCTTTTATTTTTTTTTATCTCAAATAGATTCAGCCAAGTCCTCCCCAGTCTTCTGCCTGGTTTGTGTGCTGTAATTTCAAAGGTGATTCTGAAACTGATCTTGAAGGAAGCTTTAAACATCGTGTGTGCACATTTGTTTGTGCCACTTTATATTAACTTGTAGCCAAGACTTTTCCCTTTTTAGTCACAAAAACGTCTGGTAAAATTCCTCCACATTTTAAATTATTTATGGAATATGTGTGCTGTATTAGTCACATATTATCCCAAAATCTGGTGGCTTAAACCAGCAAGGATTTATTGTTTCGAAGGCATGGGTTAGAGATCGTGGTGCAGAGTCATGGGGTGATTCTGGCTTGGGCGCTTTCACAACCTGCAGTCATCTAGAGTCTAGTCCCCGGGAAGATCTGCTCCCAAGTTCACACACTCACATGGCTGTTGCAGCCTTCAGAAGATCCTCTTAAAAGAGGACTCCCATGGCTATTGGCCTCCGAGCCTCATTAGCTATTGGCTGAAGATATCATTTCTTTGGGAATGTGTGGCTCTCCTAAGACAACTCACAACAGGGTAGACAGAGGAGAGGGAGGGAGGGAGAAAGGAAGAGAAGAGAGAAGAGGCAGGAGGGAGCGGGAGGGAGAGGGGAAGGAGGGAGTGCAGAGGAAGGAGAGAGAGGGAGGGGGAGTAGGGAGAGGCACAGGGAGAGAGAGGGACAGGGCAAGGAAGGTGATAGTCTTTGTAACCTGTCTCAGAAGTAACAACATCATGTTACTTTTGCTATCTTTGTTAGAAGTGGAGTTCTAGCCCACTTTTAAGGGGTTAGGGTTACACAGGAACATAGATACCAGAAGAGTGAAGCATTGGGGGCCATTTTAGAGACTGCCCGCCACAGTTGGGGTCTTCAAGCATCACCAGAAGGTGATGGTCATTTGCAGATGTGGTTCAGGATTTTCTGGCGCAAGAGATACTCAGTTTTAGCTCTTTACAGCTCTACAATAACAAAAGTTGCATATTAAGTATCTAGGTATATCTTACACTTCCCAGATTGACAGCTGCTTAATAATGAAGCACTGATTGAATTTTGCGTAACACTGCCATCTTCTTCCCTGTCAAGTCCAATGAAGGGATTCTGAAGGACAGTGCCGTGTTGGAGACATGCCTCTCAGGTTATAGGTTCTGCATTTTACTGTCTTACATCCTTTTAATGGTTTTGAGCATATGCTTCCTATTTCCCATTTTTAAGCAACTATCCATCATACTGATTGAAGAACATAATTTTAAAAGTATTATGCCTCTGAAAAATAAATGGAGTGCCACTAAAACTTGCAAAACAAAACAGATATATTTTTTCAGCATTTCTGTGTTACTGAAAAATGCTCTATGGCAGGAAATAGAACCAAATATTGTTATATGTTTGCCAACTGAATGTTTGATTGAACACAATTTTGTAAGGAACCTGAACTGATTTGTGAGTACTGATGAATTTGAGTATAGTAAAAAGTAAAAAATGCACACAGGCTTGACACTGAAGGCATGACTTATAACTGGGAAAATGGATAAATTGAACCTTGTCAGAATTAAAATTTTTGTCCCGTGAAAGCTCTTATGAAGAGAATGAAAAGACAGGCTACAGAGTGGGAGCAAATATTCGCAAAGCACATATGTGACAAAGGACAAGTATGTAGACTATATAAAGAGTTCTTAAAACTCAACACTCAACAGCAGAACAACAACAACAAAGCCAACCAACTGAACAAAAACCAACAATTCAATTAGAAAACAGGTAAAACTTCTGAGCAGACATTTCACTGAAGAGGATATACAGATGGCAGATAAACACAAGAAAAGATGTTTAATATCAGTAGTCATTAGGGAAGTGCAGATTTAAAACCACAATGATGTATCACTACATACCAGAATGGGTAAAACAAAATGGTAGCACCAATTCTTAGTGAGGATGTAGGGAACTCGGATCACTCGGTCATTGACAGTGGGAGTATAAGATAGTATAGCCCTCTGGAAAGCAGTTTGGCAGTTCCAGATTCCACAGGACATAGCAGTTACACTCCTGGCCATCTATTCAGAGGAAGGAAAACTTACAGGCACAAAAAATCTGTATAATCATGATTGTTCATAGAAGCTTTATTTTGTAGTAGCTAAAAACTGAAACAGCCCAGATATTTTTTACCAGGTGAATGGTTAAATTGTGGTATGTTGTACCATGGAATCCTACTCAGCCAAAAAAAAAAAAAAAAAAAAGAACGAATTGTGGTTATGTGCAGCAACCTGGTTATCTTCAGGGAATTATGCTGAGTGAAAGAAGCCATTCCCCCACAGATCATTGTCATTTTTTAAATGTCAGAATTTTAGAAATGGAGAATGGCTTTGTGGTTCCCAGGGGTTGAGAATAGGGTGGGGGGGGGGAGCGAGGTTGGAGGTGAGTACAGTTATAAAAGAGCACCATGAGGGCTCTCTTTGGTGGTGGAAACGTGCCATATCTTGACTTTATCAGTGTCAACATTCTGGTTGTGATACTGCGTGATAGATTTTTTTTTTTTGATGAATGACAACTTTATTTTTTATACTTAAAGGCTGATGAAAAACCATTGCTAATCCTATTAAAATACAACATCTCAATTGGAAAGGATAACTATATTTACTCATTAAATATCATTTAAGTTTTCTACAGCACAGCTTGGAAGTATCCAGCATGCATATGTAATTTCAGTACAGTGGATCCAAGACCAAGTGTACATATTACAAGCATCTGGGCTAGATTACAAATTGTCATCATCTTTTTCTTCTTCCTTTCTTCTTCTTCTCATTGCATTTCATGATTCATTGGCAGTATTTGATGATGACCACCGTGTTAGTGGTAATTAGCATGTTTTTGGCCCCAATTAATGATGGATTAATCAAAACATTCTGAACTGCGATCTTGCAGGAATTGATGCTTTTATGGTTGGGGACTGGGGACATGGGCATCCGTACTATAAACCTTTGCCCTGTGAGGGACATTGGAGTCTACTTCAGCTGACACAGATAAGGTTTGTGGGGTTGGTGTGCCGAGTGTGGGAGTTCTTGGTCTGTTAGTACCTGAGCCAACACTTAACCACAGAGCTGTTATTCTCCCCACAGAAGTGGATGCCGTGTTTTGTACAGATTTGGGGCAGTCAAGCAATATATATCAGGTGTTAACCTAGGGCCTGAATATGGTTCAGTTAATGGCAAAGGAGTTTGATCTCTTTGCCTTGCAATATCTAATAAAAAATCTCGGGGGAGGAGAGGTAAAAGACTGATGAGCACGACACTGGATTGCCAATCACATATCATCTGCATCAACTTTCTTAGCATGACTTGAATAAATTTTTGCATCATCTAGACTTGTGGTCACATATCAGAAGGCAAATGACAACATCTGATTTATAACTCTTGACTCATACTCTGTAATCCTCCTGTCTTTCAGGATTTGTACTATCATCTGTGCATCTTTTGGCATGCTCTTGGGAGAAGCCTTCTTGCTGGACTCCATGGTCAGACTTCTCAAGCTAAATCACCCACATTAATGTATTTCAGTCCTGATCTTGATGCAAGTTCTTTGCCTAGCATGGTTTTTCCAACCCCTGGTGTACCTGGGAGTAGGATATTTGGAAGCAACATGGTCCTCACCCTTGCATGATAGTTTTTTTTTTTTTTAAAGATTTATTTATTTTAGGGAGGGGGGAGAGAGAGAGTGTGCAAGTGAGTGATGTGGAGGGGCTGAAGGGGAGGGAGAAAGAATCTTAAGCAGACTCTGCACTGAGTGTGGAGCCTGACTTGGGACTCGATCTCATGACCCTGAGATCACAACCTAAGCCTAAACCGAGTCAGATGCTTAAGTGACTGAGCCACCCAGGTGCGCCCCTTGTGCACAAAGTTACCATTGGGGAAGCTGAGTAAAAGATACATAACATCTATTATTTCTTAGAATTGGTGTAAATCTATAATTATCTCAAAATAGTTTAATTTAAAAATTAACACTGATGTTTAAAGTGGCAAGCTGAGTTCTCAGCTCAAAACAGTGGGGCCTTTCAGGGCAAGGATGAGCAGCCCCTCTTCTGAGTTAGTGTGCTCTGTTCAAGACTTCTTATACTGCTGGGTTTTCTGATAATATTAGGCTACCAATTCTTGCAGCTCCTCTCTACTCTCAAAATATTCTTCACTCCAAGCTTTAATGGAAAAAAAAGAAATCAGATTGCCTGAAAGAAGAGGATTCTTCTGACTTTTGTGTTGACTCATTCATTCAACAGATACTTATGAGGCATTTATTGTGTGCCAAGGATCAAGGCAGGTGCTGTGAATAAGATAGTGAAAAATATCGAAGTGGTCTCTGCCCTCGTGATGTTTACATTCCACTGGAGAAGACCAGAGTGACTGGTCATGCAAAATGCAACTGAAGAAGCATGTCTGAGCGCTTTCAGGGAGGTCAGGAAGTAAGGTTTGAGCTGAGCTGTGGAGAGTGAACTAGGTGGAGCAAGGAGAAGGGGAAACAGTGTGGGCAAAGGCTCTGGGGTAGAAAGGATCACAGCACATTAGGAATATTTGAAAACAGACCTGTGTGTCTGGAGCCTGCTCAGCAAGAGGGCCTGTGGAAGGAGATGAGGCTGAAGAGGCCGGTGGGGGCCCTATCCCTCATGGTGTTTGAGGCCATGTAATGGAATGTAGTTGTTACTTTAGGAAGATCAGGTTAAGAAGGACCGCAGGGTGGAGAATAGATCTGAAGAGGGTAGAAGTAGAAGCAGAGTTAGAAAGGCTTATGCATATTGTGCAAATGGATGATTTAAAGCTCTTTTCTTTTTGTTGATTGAAATCTACCAGCACGGCAAAGTACATTAGCTTTAATATATGAAAGTATGTTAAACTTGCTTTTGATTTTCATCATAATTTGAGATTCTTTGGGATTTTTTCCCATCTAGTCTATGAATAACAAGAGCATTATTACTTCCTTTCCAATCCTAGTGTCTTTTATGTCTTTTTCGTGCTCCATGGCCGTGGCTCGAGCATCCAGGAAAACTGGGGAGATTAGGGGGAAAACATTCAGTATTTTACCATTGATTGTGATGTGAGACCATGTTTTGGATGCTTGTTATCGGATTAAAGAACTTGCCCTTCTATTCTTAGTTTGTTAAAACTTTTAACGTGGATAGATACCGACTTCCGTCAAATGCTTCCTTGGCGTCTCTTGGGATTGTTGCGTGATTTTTATCTTTCAGTCTGTTAATATGAGTTATACTGATTAATTTTCTAATATTAAACTGATCTTGTATTCCTGGAATAAACCCAGTGTGGTCACGATCTGTTACTCATTTTATGTATCCCTGGATTTGGTTTGCTAATATAATGTGTAGGCTTTTTATCTCTCTTTATGAGAAAGATTGGCCTGGAAGTTTCTTTTCTTGTGATTTCCTTGTAAGGTCTTGGCGTGACAGTTATCCTCGGCTTGTCAAATGAGTTTGGAAGTATTTCTTCTGTATTCTTTTTTTTTTTTTTAAATTTTATTTATTTATTTGACAGAGCAGGAACACAAGCAGGGGAGTGGGAGAGGGAGAAGCAGGCTTCCTGCAGAGCAGGGAGCCCGATGTGGGGCTCGATCCCAGGACCCTAAGACCATGACCTGAGCCGAAGGCAGACGCTTAACAACTGAGCCACCCAGGGGCCCTTTCTTCTGTATTCTGTGAAAGAATTTGTGTAAAGGTGGTATTCCCTTGAAATCTTTTATGCATGTAAAAATTCAAGCTTCTTTTAGAATTTTGTCCCAGGAAGGCGTTCTGTCTAAAAGCTATGTCACTTTTAGATTGCCTCAGAGGTTGCTCTGATTTTCTTTGGGTTAACCTCTGTCTGTGCTTAAGAAGCACATGATGAAGGTGTTAGTAACAACGAGAATAGTGCTTGAAATGGGATGCCCTCTTCTTTCATATTCTTTCCCTGCCACAGAAGTACCGAGGTGCAGTGGCCTATGGTGGGTGCCAGCATGAAGCCACTCATCCTATTCTCAGAGCCCAGTATCCACTTGCTTGAGTCAGAATTATGGCCTCTGCTCAATGAGGCCTCAGTGGCCCATGGCCTATGAGACCTTGCCGTGGTCTGTTTCCCAGAGGGCTGCTATGTAGGCCTGCTAATGCTAGCTTGGTCATCATGCTGGTTGTGGCAGAATGCAGGGGCAGCCCTAGTGGGGCTGGGGGTAGGGGTGGGGGTGCTGAAAGAGGCCACGTTTTCGGATCCTTTATATAAAGGGGGCATTCGCCTCTTAAACTCTCCCCCAAACTGAGCAGGATGTTGTGGGTAAGCCTCTTAATCCATCTGGACACCTTTTTCTGACACTTGAGAGCAGTCGATCCTCATAGTCACTTCGGCCGTTTGAGCCGCTTAGAGCCGAATCCCTCATCTCCCGCTCCCACCCTGCACCCTGCACACGGGGATATGCTGAGGAGAGAAATGTGCAAAATCACAATATCTCTAAAGCCCCAGCCCCCTTCCTTTGCTCTCTCACTGTGGCTGGTAGCATAGCAACTGACAGAGCTGCCTGGACTCAGCTTGCCCTGAATTGCCTTTTCCTCTGCTCCCTCCCTCCCCAACACCCCCCTCACCCCACTTTCCCTCTCCTCCAGCTCTTCTCAGACGTGTTCTGTGAAGACTGCTGCCATGTTTTCCCCCTGGTGCTCGTTGAGTGTGCGTTGCCCATCCCGGTGGGAGATTAGCGGCTCCCTCATGCAGAAAGCTGAAATTGATTTTCATCGCATGTGCTACATGAGCCCCAGATGCCCAGAGAGGAGATCGCAGGAGGCTGGAGAAATGGTGGAATGACCTTTAATGGAAAGGGCTGTGGGCTGGGGAGAGGGACAAGTGCAGGAGGCCATGAGGGGTTGGAGAAGGGAATAACTCACATTCATTTGGGGCCCGTCATGTTACAGATATTTGCATTTGGTCTTCACCAGGACCCAGTGAGGTAGTATCCGTTACCCTGGTTTTGCACGTGAAGAAACTGAGGTTCAGGGGAATTAATTAAATTGCCCAAAGTCGTAAAAATAAGTGAGAGAGGTTATAAGCCAAATTGTCTGTCTGACTGCCCATTGTAAGGGACAGTGAATATGAAAATGCAAAGGGAGTCCAGAGGACTGGGCCTTGAGTGCAGAAGCCTGTACAGTGTCCTGAGATGCTGGGCAGGGCACCTGAAGCAGACACCATGTATGTGGACCAGGCAGGCGTTGTGGAGGTCAGGGAAAGACTGTGATCCACAGGTGTCCATGTGCCCAGGACTCACCTGGCCTGTTGGATCCTACTCTTGTGCTTGTCCTGGTCTAAGTACTGGTCCCTTTGCTGCCCCTTCTATCCAATCAGAGACCAAGCCCTGGCCAGTGTCCTAAACCTGTGTCTAGTCGTCTGTCTCTCCAGCCCCATGGCCATTACCCTGTCCAGACATCCGTCATCTCCTTCTCAGTGGTGGACATGATGCCCCTGCCTCTGATGTCTTTCCTTCAGACCCGTTCTTCACCTGGCACTCGGGTTGTCCAGAAAGAATAGGCACCTGCATCACGCCACTCCTTACAAAGCCTCAGGCCGGAGCCCCGGCTCCTCAGAAAGACCCTTCCTTCTGTGGTCCCCGTTGACTTCTCCAGTCCCCTTTGGGCCCTTTCCTCCTCCCCCGTCCAAGTTGCAGCAGGCTGCGCCATTCCGGAGTGACCCAGTCTCTTCTCATCTCTGTGTGGGTGCCTCTTACCCGGCTGCCAGTTAGACTCGCTTCTTCTTTCATGACTTGATTGCATTTCTCCATGATGCCTTCCCTCCTTTCCTCCATCTGATTGCCTCCTCCAAGTACTTCCCTAGGGCTGCTCTAACTAATTACCACAGACTCGGTGGCTTAAAATGTAAAAATTCATTATCTTACAAACATGGAGGTCCGAAGTCTACCGTGGGGCAGCGGGGCTGCGTGTCTTCGGGCTCCAGGGGAGAGTCTGTTCCCTTGCCTCCTGCAGTTTGTAGAGTAGTGCTTGTAGTCCTTGCTAGTGGCTCCTTCCTCCGTGTTCAAAACTAGCTGCACAGCGTCTTTCAGCCCCTCTCTGTCTCTGGTTCTTCTGCTTCCCTCATTCAGTTAGACGGATCCTTCTGATTACATGGGGTCCACCGCAACAGTCCAGGATACTCTCCCCACTCCCGACTTCATCACATCTTCAGAGTCGTGTTTGGGAATGAGGGCGTGGACATCTCTCAGGGGCCACTGTTGTGTGTACCACACTCCTCTGTGTGTCCCCCAGACCCTGGCCTGCCACTGCTTGGCCTTTCTCATGGTATTTTGCAGCTTATTGATTCCTGCCTCTGTTTCACTCCCTAACCTCTTAGGTTCCTCCGGGGTAGAGACAGATTTGCTTTGACTCCCTGTCTTCAGAACACAGAACCAGCCCTCGTACTGGTTCAGTGAACAAAAAACCTCTCTCCCTGGCTCTCGTCTGCCTGTCTCACTCTCCAGTTGCCCCAGGTGTTGAGAACATTGGAGGCAGTTCCGTGCATCGGTTAGACCCACAGACCAGAGCAAGCCATCCCAGATATCCCAGCGCCACCGGGCCTGAGCTGCATGGCCTTGGACAGGATTCTCAACCTCTGTGCCTTCATTTCCTCACATGCAAAGTGAAGATAATTATAAGATCTTCTGTCAGGATCCAGGAAGGAAACCCCAAACCATAATAGGTACTTCAGACAGAGAGGTGTTTTATTTTTTTTTTTTAAAGACTTTATGTATTTATTTGTCAGAGAGAGAGAGAGAGCAAGAGCACAAGCAGGGGGAGCAGCAGGCAGAGGGAGAAGCAGGCTTCCCTCTGAGCAGGGAGCCCGATGCGGGACTCGATCCCAGAACCCTGGGATCATGACCTGAGCCAAAGGCAGACACTTAACCGACTGAGATACCCAGGCGCCGAGACAGAGAGTTTTCTTGAAGGGGGTTATGCAAGTGTTGGGAGGTCACTAAAGCAAACGTGGGACACTGAAGTAGCCAGGAATTGCAGGAAGCATCGATCACACCCAGGGCTGTGGTCACATGAGGGGATGGGCGGGTGGAGGAGGCACCCTGCTGCTGGGTGATGCAGGGCCCTCTGAAGAGGGAGGCAGCAGGGGCAGATGGGAGATTCCAGAGCATCTTCTGCCCTCTTCCACCTTTCTGGTCTCCACAGAGAGCCTCCACAGGGAGGACTGAGCCAAGGCTGGTAAGGGAATCCCAAGCGCAGTTTGTAGAATTCCTGCCCCAGAATCACAGAGCCAATTCTAACAGGGTGGGCTTGGAGCCAAAGGACCGGAGGTAAATAACTAGCACATCCCTTTGGTATGTGTTATCCCTCATCTGTAAAATGGATACTACGATAGTGCTTAGGTGTGCTAGGATGAATAAATGAGTCCACATGTGTAAATCCTGGAGTAGAGCCGGCACATGGTGCCGAGAGAGTATTTGCCCTTGTCCCTTGCCCCTTGCTACATCCTGCAGGTGTGACAGACGGGGCATCTCTGGAACTCAGAGATTCAAACTGGCTAAGGCCTGAGTTCCTTCCACCCAATTCTCCAGAGCCAGCCTGCTGGGCAGGGGTGGGGCAGGGGAGGCAGACGGTGCCTGTTCATGGACCTGTGCTGTTCCAGAACAAGATGCTTCTGCAGCATGGCTTCTGGTTCCGAAGGCTTGGAATCCTGGCTCTCCGAGGCCCCCTCCCTGGGGGAGATAGACTCCTGATTCATACTCTTAGGACTCTTGATTAGGCAAGGAAAGAAAGGCTCTTCTAGAATGATTACTCTGTTCTTAATTTTGGGAAGTGGCCCAGCAAAGAGTAGTATCAAAAATATCGAGGCGCTGGGGGACAAAGAAGAGCCAGGAGCAGACAGAGTGTTACAGATCATGAAATCTCGCCTGGTGCTGAGTCGTTACTGAATTATGCATTTTTTTAAATGACTTCATTGGTTGCAACATGACTGTGTTAAGTAGACCGAGGCTGAGCTCTTAAATGTATTTGCTTGTGGAAATGTTGGCAGGAGTATACTTTACTGTGGCCCCTCTATATCCTGACCCAGGAAAGGGAGTGCATTTAATAGAATCTTTGTGTCTCTCTATGGGGGGGGCCACAAAATGAGGGCACCAGCTAGGTTTCCCACCAACTGCTGGTTGGGAGGATGGAGACAATAGTTTATACAGTGCACTTGCGATGTGCTGGGACTGTTCTGAGACTGTTGACTCTACTACCTCATGGGATCCTCATGGCATGAGGGAGGTGTTGTTATCATCCCCATTTTACAGATGAGGAAACTGAGTCACAGAGAAGTTAATAACTTGCTCTAGTTTTCCTAATCTCTTACTTTGGATTTCTCTAAAAACAGGCCCTGAGACAATGGTTTGCAAAGAGTTTATTTGGAAATTGAAGAGAACACTGGTAAAGGGGAGGGGAAGTGAGGCAGGAAAGGAAGGTAGGCTTCTACTAAAGGGTGCATGAATGAGCTGGTAGTTTTGGGGGGCATCTGATATTCAGTTCCACTAGAGATCCTTAATAAAAGATTAAACAGGCCCATTGTCCCACCAAGGGTCAAGGAAACTGGGGTATTTATCCACCAGCTCCTGTTCCTCATTGAGAAAGAGTTGTTGCTGGGAGTGGTAGTACCCTGGCATGACCAGTCTGCCCTGCAGTGGGGCCATCAAACTCTGGCAGCTGTAGAAAGCTTCTGGGCAGGGACGTGTAGGTGCTGGAGGTAGGAAGTCATCAGGGCATGGCAGTATTATCCACTGAAACTATGTGACCTTGAGGTGAGTCAAGAGAAAGAACTTGGCCTAGGTGCCACCAGAATCTGCTGCAGATGGCCTAAAGGTAGCTCAGCAGTAGGGAGAAATTGCTTAGAATCCTAAGAACTAGAAATGCTTATGCCAGAAAAGGAAAGAGCAAATGCACATGGATGGTCCATGTCCTCAAATACCACCCTGGGGAGGGAAAAACTGCTGGGGTGCTTTGAGTCCAGGATCAAGCCCACCATAGAGCAGCCCTGTGATTGGGGTCTGGGGACCCAGGCAGAAATGGCTTGGTGTTTGCTCTTGAGAAAGATCCACCAGCAAGTCATCTCCATGTACAAGTTCTGTGATGAATTTGCACCCAGGGAGCACTGAGGTGCCTTTCCACTCCAGAGGATGCTGTTGGCATGAGCAATCCACGTCTCCTTCCCCTGACTAGTGTGCGCATCCCCTAGTTGCCAGGAGTGTGGCTGCTCAGAGTTCCTGGTTTCCCCCTGTACTGATTGAATACTGATTGTTCCCCTGCAAATTCCGGTTCTTCCTAGAGCCTCAGAACATGACCATGTTTGGAAAGAAGGAGGGTCTTTGCAGATATAATTTATTCAGTTAAAGTGAGGTCATACTGGAGAAGGGTGGGTGCTTATCCAATGTGATTGAAGTCCTTCTCAGAAGAGGGAAATTTGGACATAGAGATGCAGACACACAGGGGAGAAGCCACGTGAAGACAGAGGCAGAAATCGGAGTGATGCGTCTATAATCCAGAGAATATGAACGACCGCTGGCAAGCACCAGAAGCTAGAAGAAGCTTTGGACGAAGCATGTCCCTGTTGGCACCTCGATCTCAGGCTTCTCACTTCTAGAATTGTGAGACAATAGAGTTCTGTTGCTTTAAGCCACCTGGTTTGTAGTACACTACTTGTAGAAGTCTTAGGAAACTAGTACCCTCTTCCTGGGGTACCTGTCCTCAACCACAGGGGCAATGCCTATACCCCTAGAGTAGCCTGTAGCCAGTTAATGACACAGGGATACAAGTGGCTGAGGCCCTTGCCTCAGTGGGGGACAGGGAGGTGGTGCAGTTTGTGTTCCAGAGCTCCCTTGGGATCAGGCTGATTGAGTCTGCAGCCCAAACCACATCCATGCTTGGCTTCCTGACCTTTCCCCTACTATTTCCCCTTCTCAAAACTCCTCCAGTCAAGTCACGTGCACAGAATGCTTGTCTGAAGCTTTGTTTGTCGGGACTCTGGGCTAAGACACCCACAGAGCACAGAGAACACAGCCTTGAGGTGAGATCCAGAAGGGCATCCCAGAGGAGAATGGACTCTTGAAGGACAAGAAAAAGTGAGGCACCTGGAGAAGGGGAAGAGCGAGAGACTATTCCAGAGAAATTTTGTGTGTCCATAAGACCAATATTTTTAGTATCTCAATTCCCTCCCATCCTAGAGTCATAATTTTGATTCATTCCAAGGTGGATGGGGGTCTGTCTTCAAGTATTTTTTCTCTAAGGAAGGGCAAGTAGACATTATATTTCCTGCATTTTTCAGAGTCTGAGAGTGTCTTTCTGTTGGCTGTGCAAAAGTACCACAACTTAGCTGGCTGTAAAATTCTTGGGCCACGAAACATCCTCTTAAAACTTTGTGTGTGTGTTAAATTATTAGGGTTGGGAGGCCCCACCCACCAGAAGGCTGCCTGGGACCCCAATCCTGGTTTCTTGAATTACTAATTGTTCAACATTGGGCAACTTACTTGATCTGCATCTCTTTCTTCTTCTTCTTCTTTTTAAAGATTTTATTTATTAGAGAGAGAGACAGAGAGTACATGCACACAAGCAGGGGGTGGGGACAGAGGGAGAAGCAGACTCCCCTCTAGGCAGGGAACCTGATGTGGGGCTCGATTCCAGGACCCTGAAGACCATGAGCTGATCTGAAGGCAGACACTTAACTGACTGAGCCACCCAGATGCCCCTCTTTCTTCTTTTAAGAAAAACATGAATCATAATAGTATCTACCCCTGGTGTTGCTGTGATGATTATACAAGTTAATATTCTAAGTCACTAAGAACAGTGACAGGTGCATACAATTTTGCAGTACATATTAGCTGCCGCTGCCATCATTTGGGATTATTATTACTATTTTCATCAACTTCCCCATTACACCACAGTATTTCAAATTGAAATGCTCAAGTCTGAGAACTGATTGCTTAGTCTTTTTTGTTTTGATGGAGATCTGTTTTTAAAACTCTAGATACTTGTGGGAACTTTCCTTGTCTTGTATTTCAAAATATTACCAGTTCATGCCTAATTTTGAGTCTCATCATTAATTTTGCCTGAAGCCCACCATGTTCTTCATCCTTTGCAAACTCAGATCTTCATTTATTTCAAAGAAATTTTCTTCGGCTAGGTCTTTCATTATTGTTCTGTTCCACGTATTTGATGTCTTCTCCCCAAGCACTTGCAGCTCTTAGCATGAATATCCACTCCCTGCTCTCTAACGTTCTCCTCCTTGCTCTCTTTCATCTCTTCGTTGCAGCCCCAACCTCTTATTTTGGGAAAACGTACCAAAAATTTTCTTTTGAATAAGACATCCAATGTTTATTGAACATTGACTCTACATTAGGCTGGGGCACAAAGACTAACTCTGGCAGGCCTGTACTGGTAGAATAATGCTGTGTCTACTTGGATCTTCTGCTCAAGGACCTCATGGGTCCACGCCAGGGAGGGAGAAGGTGGGGTCTCCTGTTGACAATGCACAGTCAAGGTAGAGTCCGTGAACATATGCACATAGCATCCCTATAGTCCTTGGTAGAGACTTTAGATACTTTTCTAATTAGAATTGTAAAACAGTCTTTCATTCTGAAGATGAAAAAGTAGTGAGCCTGGGAGGCTGAGTGGTTTGTCCAGGGTCACAGAGCTGGTTAGTGGTAAAGGTGGGGCAGAGAGAGATTTGGACCCTGAGTCCAAGCTAGTTTTCCCTTTTCCTTTTTGATCCTTAAGTCATTATTTTATGGAACAGTCTTGCATGCCAGTCAGTGGAATATCTAACGAGTACGATGCTTTGAGCATCCACTGTGTGCCTGGCCCTATGGTCATGCAGCTGAGTAGCCATGACGCAGAACTGAAAAGAAAAATGGGCCTGGTTTGGTTAAAAGTAAAAGGAAAGATGTTCTAATTGAGAGAAATGGCATGTGCTAACCTATGGCAGTAGGAATGACTAAATAGCGTGAGGGTCTGTGTGTCTGTTGGTGGGTAGGGTGGCGGGGGGGCTTCCCGCAGACTCTCATGGGTCAGTAAATAGTGATGCAATTAGAAAGGTGATCAGATAGGGGGCAGAGGGTGGTGGAAAGTGTCAGAGGCTAGGTTCCATCCACCTAAAACATGTCGAGGCTCACTTCATGTCTTGGCAACATTTAGTTTTTCTCAAAAGGTTTGATTTCTGTCTAGAGCAGACAATACATACGCACAAAGCTTGCTCTCTTGCTCTTTGAAGCACTTTTGCTCTCTGTCGGAATTCCTGGGGAGTCAAACTGTTACAAGTGCTCACAGCAGGAAAAAGAAAGACAGAATTGGTCTGGAGATTGCTGCCTGAGGATGAGGCGGAATTATATTAAGGGGTCACTTCACCACCTGCATGTTGAAGGAGTGCCTAGGCAGGTCCAGGGCAGCTGCCGCCTAGGACTCGTATGTGGAAGGCTCGCAGAGGCTTCTCCTTGAAGTGCTTTGATGCCCAGTTGAGAGGGGCCAGTGCCATCTCTCAGCTCAGCTCTCTGAAGGCCAGACTTTCTCCCTCTGGATTTGGTTCCAGACTTGGTCGGCGCAGAGTGCCATCAAAAGTGAGACACTTATTCCTGGCTTTGCACAGTTATGGTGCAGGGTCAAGTAGAAGGAGGGGGGTGGTGGTTTCATATGTGGAAAGGCTCATGGATGAGTCCTGCTGTGTGGAGGAACAACCTCTTCTTAGGAAAAATCATAGGAATTCAAGCATCTGGTGATGCTGAGATAATTATTTGGAGATAAATCATATGGGATTAATGGCTCATTCCCTCCATTTGTCTGGGGTTGAGCTCCAGGTAAAATTATTGGCATTCTTCCTACCTGCTGGGTCACAGATAAGCTATATTTTTTTTTGTTTCTTTTTCTTTTTTTTTTTTTTAAAGATTTTATTTATTTATTTGACAGAGAGAGACACAGTGAGAGAGGGAACACAAGCAGGGGGAGTGGGAGAGGGAGAAGCAGACTCCCTGCCGAGCAGGGAGCCCGATGCGGGACTTGATCCCGGGACTCCAGGATCATGACCTGAGCTGAAGGCAGTCGCTTAACCAACTGAGCCACCCAGGCGCCCTATTTTTTGTTTGTTTGTTTGTTTCTTAATTGTCCTTAAACATAGCATTTACGTATAGCAAAATATCTTTCTTTGAAGCATACAGCTTCATGAGTCTTACATAACCCTAGTCAAGATACAGAAAATTTTTATGATCCCAGAAAATTTTTTCAAGTCCCGTTCCAGGCAGTCACCCCACCAGAGGTAACACTGTTCTGCTTTTTATTATTTAATCACCCAGATCAGTATGTAGTACATTTCAACACTCCAGAAAGTTCTTTCGTGCCTTATCCCATTAAGTATATGCTCCCCGTAGGTAACTGTAATTTTGACTTTCCATAGGTCAATTTTGCTTCTTCTTGAACTTTTCATATAAATGGAATCATCATGCATTTTTCTCTTCTTCTTTTGCGTAACATAATTTTGGGACTCACCCGTGTTGTGTGTGTCAATTGTTTGTTCCTTTTTCCTTGCTGTACGGTATTCTGTTGTATGGATGCACGTCATTTGGTCTATCCATAAACATGCACCTGGGCCTGGCTCATCCTCCAGTTTCATCCTTCTCATCAGCTTCTGAATTACCTTCTTTTATTCTTACTCCTTTTTCTCTCTGTGCTTGAGTGAAAGCTAAATGTAAGCTGCTGGCAGAGGATTGTGTCTGTTTTGTTTACTGCTGAATCCTCAGTGCTCAGAACAGCGTGTGACAGATAGCAGGTGCTCAGTGTTTGCAGAATGAGTGAACTAATGAATGTTCTGAGCACCTAGTTTTAATTGTTTACCAGTCTGGCCCTGTGTAGTACCTTCCCCGGCATTTCAGAACTACAGGAACCCCAAAGGCATTCTGTCTTTGTTCATAAACTTAACATGAATCGCAGGCCCACGGGTCACAAGCTCTCTCTGCAAGAGCTTCCCTGACCTCTAAACCAGATTAGGTCCCCTCATGGGCCTCCTAACTGCCTCTGCCACTCCCATCATGACTTTCATTCTACTTCATTGTCACTGCTGCTTTAACTGACTGCCTTACACTCTCATTTCCTGCGTCCAGAGAGTCCGTGTTTCTCGGCCACTAAAGTCCACATGCTCAGCATTCTGCCTGGCACGTGAGAAACAGAGTATGTACTAGTTGGGGTTTCTTTTCACAGGGAGTTCTATCAGGTTATTCATCTCAAGATCGTGACAGACAAAGCCCCTCGTGAAGAGAAGGATGGATTTGAAAACATAGCCTCTGCTATGAACTGAATGATTGTGTGCCCCTCCCTTTCCAAATTCATATGTTGAAGTCCTAACCCTGCATGTGATGGGGTATTAGGAGTGGCCTTTGGGAGATGATTAGGTTTAGATGAGGTCATGTAAGTGGAGCTCCCATTATGGGCTTAGTGCCCTTATAAGAGGAGGATGAGAGCAGAGATCTTCCTTTCTCTATCATGGGAGCACATAATAAGAAGGATTCTTGCAAAGCAAGAAAAGGGTTCTCACCAAGAACTGAATAGGCTGGCACCTTGATCTTGGACTTCTTAGCCTCCAAAACTGTAAGAAATAAATGTCTGTTGTTTAAGCCCCCCAGTCTGTAGTATTTTGTTATAGCCACCCAAACTACGAAGATAGCCTTTGTGGAAGATTTCTACTTAGGATATAGCATTTCATGGGTAGGGTCATATCTTTTTTTTTTTTAATCAAAATCACTTCATTTTTTTAGTATATTATGTTAATCACCATACATTACATCATTAGTTTCTGATGTAGTGTTCCATGATTCATTGTTTGCATATCACACCCAGTGCTCCATGCAGTACGTGCCCTCCTTAATACCCATCACCAGGCTAACCCATTCCCCCCACGCCCCTCCCCTCTAGAACCCTCAGTTTGTTTCTCAGAGTCCATAGTCTCTCATGGTTTGTCTCCCCCTTCGATTTCCCACCCTTCATTCTTCCCTTCCTGCTTTCTTCTTCTTCTTCTTCTTCTTCTTCTTCTTCTTCTTCTTCTTCTTCTTCTTCTTCTTCTTCTT